>NW_027476190.1:145000-167500 GCF_051020955.1 Megalopta genalis | reverse complement strand
AATGGGGACACCGGAGCTGTTCGAAGCGCCGAGACGCGCCGCGTACGGCCGAATATTTTCTAAGTCCCAACGTACCGATCAAGAGTAAAGTACCATTTTCCTACATTAGATTTCGTTCTAAATGCTTAATCCCTATGTAAAAACGTTAGTTAAGCAAGAATATCGTATTTTTAAAAAAATCTAATGATAGGATTTTCCAGAAAATTGAAAAAACCGAAAAATGTCAAGAGTAAAGTGCCATTTTCTGACATTAGATTTCGTTCTAAATGCTTAATCCCTATGTAGAAACGTTAGTTAAGCAAGAATATCGTATTTTTAAAAAAATCTAATGATAGGATTTTTCAGAAAATTGAAAAAACCGTAAAATGTCAAGAGTAAAGTGCCATTATTTTAAACAATGTATCGTTCTAAATGCTTAATCCCTATGTAAAAAAGTTATTTAAGCAAGAATATGTTATTGAAAAAAATTAGAAAAATTTATTTTAGCAGTAAATCGAAAATAATGGGGACACCGGAGCTGTTCGAAGCGCCGAGACGCGCCGCGTACGGCCGAATATTTTCTAAGTCCCAACGTACCGATCAAGAGTAAAGTACCATTTTCCTACATTAGATTTCGTTCTAAATGCTTAATCCCTATGTAAAAACGTTAGTTAAGCAAGAATATCGTATTTTTAAAAAAATCTAATGATAGGATTTCCCAGAAAATTGAAAAAACCGAAAAATGTCAAGAGTAAAGTGCCATTTTCTGACATTAGATTTCGTTCTAAATGCTTAATCCCTATGTAGAAACGTTAGTTAAGCAAGAATATCGTATTTTTAAAAAAATCTAATGATAGGATTTTTCAGAAAATTGAAAAAACCGTAAAATATCAAGAGTAAAGTGCCCTTATTTTAAACAATGTATCGTTCTAAATGCTTAATCCCTATGTAAAACAGTTATTTTAGCAGGAATATGTTATTGAAAAAAATTAGAAAAATTTATTTTAGCCGTAAATCGAAAATAATGGGGACACCGGAGCTGTTCGAAGCGCCGAGCGCGCCGCGTACGCCCGAATATTTTCAAAGTCCCAACGTACCGATCAAGAGTAAAGTACCATTTTCCTACATTAGATTTCGTTCTAAATACTTAATCCCTATGTAAAAACGTTAGTTAAGCAAGAATATCGTATTTTTAAAAAAATCTAATGATAGGATTTTCCAGAAAATTGAAAAAACCGAAAAATGTCAAGAGTAAAGTGCCATTTTCTGACATTAGATTTCGTTCTAAATGCTTAATCCCTATGTAGAAACGTTAGTTATGCAAGATTATCGTATTTTTAAAAAAATCTAATGATAGGATTTTTCAGAAAATTGAAAAAACCGTAAAATGTCAAGAGTAAAGTGCCCTTATTTTAAACATTATATCGTTCTAAATGCTTAATCCCTATGTAAAAAAGTTATCTAAGCAAGAATATGTTATTGAATAAAACGAGAAAAATTTATTTTAGCCGTAAATCGAAAATAATGGGTCGAGCGAATCGGTCGATTGCGCCGAGACGCGCTATGATGCAACAGACGAGCGATTGGAACGCCCGAATATTTTCAAAGTCCCAACGTACCGGTCAAGAGTAAAGTACCATTTTCCTACATTAGATTTCGTTCTAAATGCTTAATCCCTATGTAAAAACGTTAGTTAAGCAAGAATATCGTATTTTAAAAAAAATCTAATGATAGGATTTTCCAGAAAATTGAAAAAACCGAAAAATGTCAAGAGTAAAGTGCCATTTTCTGACATTAGATTTCGTTCTAAATGCTTAATCCCTATGTAGAAACGTTAGTTATGCAAGATTATCGTATTTTTAAAAAAATCTAATGATAGGATTTTTCAGAAAATTGAAAAAACCGTAAAATGTCAAGAGTAAAGTGCCCTTATTTTAAACATTATATCGTTCTAAATGCTTAATCCCTATGTAAAAAAGTTATCTAAGCAAGAATATGTTATTGAATAAAATGAGAAAAATTTATTTTAGCCGTAAATCGAAAATAATGGGTCGAGCGAATCGGTCGATTGCGCCGAGACGCGCTATGATGCAACAGACGAGCGATTGGAACGCCCGAATATTTTCAAAGTCCCAACGTACCGGTCAAGAGTAAAGTACCATTTTCCTACATTAGATTTCGTTCTAAATGCTTAATCCCTATGTAAAAACGTTAGTTAAGCAAGAACATCGTATTTTTAAAAAAATCTAATGATAGGATTTTCCAGAAAATTGAAAAAACCGAAAAATGTCAAGAGTAAAGTGCCATTTTCTGACATTAGATTTCGTTCTAAATGCTTAATCCCTATGTAGAAACGTTAGTTAAGCAAGAATATCGTATTTTTAAAAAAATCTAATGGTAGGATTTTTCAGAAAATTGAAAAAACCGTAAAATGTCAAGAGTAAAGTGCCCTTATTTTAAACATTATATCGTTCTAAATGCTTAATCCCTATGTAAAAAAGTTATCTAAGCAAGAATATGTTATTGAATAAAATGAGAAAAATTTATTTTAGCCGTAAATCGAAAATAATGGGTCGAGCGAATCGGTCGATTGCGCCGAGACGCGCTATGATGCAACAGACGAGCGATTGGAACGCCCGAATATTTTCAAAGTCCCAACGTACCGGTCAAGAGTAAAGTACCATTTTCCTACATTAGATTTCGTTCTAAATGCTTAATCCCTATGTAAAAACGTTAGTTAAGCAAGAATATCGTATTTTAAAAAAAATCTAATGATAGGATTTTCCAGAAAATTGAAAAAACCGAAAAATGTCAAGAGTAAAGTGCCATTTTCTGACATTAGATTTCGTTCTAAATGCTTAATCCCTATGTAGAAACGTTAGTTATGCAAGATTATCGTATTTTTAAAAAAATCTAATGATAGGATTTTTCAGAAAATTGAAAAAACCGTAAAATGTCAAGAGTAAAGTGCCCTTATTTTAAACATTATATCGTTCTAAATGCTTAATCCCTATGTAAAAAAGTTATCTAAGCAAGAATATGTTATTGAATAAAATGAGAAAAATTTATTTTAGCCGTAAATCGAAAATAATGGGTCGAGCGAATCGGTCGATTGCGCCGAGACGCGCTATGATGCAACAGACGAGCGATTGGAACGCCCGAATATTTTCAAAGTCCCAACGTACCGGTCAAGAGTAAAGTACCATTTTCCTACATTAGATTTCGTTCTAAATGCTTAATCCCTATGTAAAAACGTTAGTTAAGCAAGAACATCGTATTTTTAAAAAAATCTAATGATAGGATTTTCCAGAAAATTGAAAAAACCGAAAAATGTCAAGAGTAAAGTGCCATTTTCTGACATTAGATTTCGTTCTAAATGCTTAATCCCTATGTAGAAACGTTAGTTAAGCAAGAATATCGTATTTTTAAAAAAATCTAATGGTAGGATTTTTCAGAAAATTGAAAAAACCGTAAAATGTCAAGAGTAAAGTGCCCTTATTTTAAACATTATATCGTTCTAAATGCTTAATCCCTATGTAAAAAAGTTATCTAAGCAAGAATATGTTATTGAATAAAATGAGAAAAATTTATTTTAGCCGTAAATCGAAAATAATGGGTCGAGCGAATCGGTCGATTGCGCCGAGACGCGCTATGATGCAACAGACGAGCGATTGGAACGCCCGAATATTTTCAAAGTCCCAACGTACCGATCAAGAGTAAAGTACCATTTTCCTACATTAGATTTCGTTCTAAATGCTTAATCCCTATGTAAAAACGTTAGTTAAGCAAGAATATCGTATTTTTAAAAAAATCTAATGATAGGATTTCCCAGAAAATTGAAAAAACCGAAAAATGTCAAGAGTAAAGTGCCATTTTCTGACATTAGATTTCGTTCTAAATGCTTAATCCCTATGTAGAAACGTTAGTTAAGCAAGAATATCGTATTTTTAAAAAAATCTAATGATAGGATTTTTCAGAAAATTGAAAAAACCGTAAAATATCAAGAGTAAAGTGCCCTTATTTTAAACAATGTATCGTTCTAAATGCTTAATCCCTATGTAAAACAGTTATTTTAGCAGGAATATGTTATTGAAAAAAATTAGAAAAATTTATTTTAGCCGTAAATCGAAAATAATGGGGACACCGGAGCTGTTCGAAGCGCCGAGCGCGCCGCGTACGCCCGAATATTTTCAAAGTCCCAACGTACCGATCAAGAGTAAAGTACCATTTTCCTACATTAGATTTCGTTCTAAATACTTAATCCCTATGTAAAAACGTTAGTTAAGCAAGAATATCGTATTTTTAAAAAAATCTAATGATAGGATTTTCCAGAAAATTGAAAAAACCGAAAAATGTCAAGAGTAAAGTGCCATTTTCTGACATTAGATTTCGTTCTAAATGCTTAATCCCTATGTAGAAACGTTAGTTAAGCAAGAATATCGTATTCTTAAAAAAATCTAATGATAGGATTTTTCAGAAAATTGAAAAAACCGTAAAATGTCAAGAGTAAAGTGCCCTTATTTTAAACAATGTATCGTTCTAAATGCTTAATCCCTATGTAAAAAAGTTATCTAAGCAAGAATATGTTATTGAATAAAACGAGAAAAATTTATTTTAGCCGTAAATCGAAAATAATGGGTCGAGCGAATCGGTCGATTGCGCCGAGACGCGCTATGATGCAACAGACGAGCGATTGGAACGCCCGAATATTTTCAAAGTCCCAACGTACCGGTCAAGAGTAAAGTACCATTTTCCTACATTAGATTTCGTTCTAAATGCTTAATCCCTATGTAAAAACGTTAGTTAAGCAAGAATATCGTATTTTTAAAAAAATCTAATGATAGGATTTTCCAGAAAATTGAAAAAACCGAAAAATGTCAAGAGTAAAGTGCCATTTTCTGACATTAGATTTCGTTCTAAATGCTTAATCCCTATGTAGAAACGTTAGTTAAGCAAGAATATCGTATTTTTAAAAAAATCTAATGATAGGATTTTTCAGAAAATTGAAAAAACCGTAAAATGTCAAGAGTAAAGTGCCATTATTTTAAACAATGTATCGTTCTAAATGCTTAATCCCTATGTAAAAAAGTTATTTAAGCAAGAATATGTTATTGAAAAAAATTAGAAAAATTTATTTTAGCCGTAAATCGAAAATAATGGGGACACCGGAGCTGTTCGAAGCGCCGAGACGCGCCGCGTACGGCCGAATATTTTCTAAGTCCCAACGTACCGATCAAGAGTAAAGTACCATTTTCCTACATTAGATTTCGTTCTAAATGCTTAATACCTATGTAAAAACGTTAGTTAAGCAAGAATATCGTATTTTTAAAAAAATCTAATGATAGGATTTCCCAGAAAATTGAAAAAACCGAAAAATGTCAAGAGTAAAGTGCCATTTTCTGACATTAGATTTCGTTCTAAATGCTTAATCCCTATGTAGAAACGTTAGTTAAGCAAGAATATCGTATTTTTAAAAAAATCTAATGATAGGATTTTTCAGAAAATTGAAAAAACCGTAAAATGTCAAGAGTAAAGTGCCCTTATTTTAAACAATGTATCGTTCTAAATGCTTAATCCCTATGTAGAAACGTTAGTTATGCAAGATTATCGTATTTTTAAAAAAATCTAATGATAGGATTTTTCAGAAAATTGAAAAAACCGTAAAATGTCAAGAGTAAAGTGCCCTTATTTTAAACATTATATCGTTCTAAATGCTTAATCCCTATGTAAAAAAGTTATCTAAGCAAGAATATGTTATTGAATAAAACGAGAAAAATTTATTTTAGCCGTAAATCGAAAATAATGGGTCGAGCGAATCGGTCGATTGCGCCGAGACGCGCTATGATGCAACAGACGAGCGATTGGAACGCCCGAATATTTTCAAAGTCCCAACGTACCGGTCAAGAGTAAAGTACCATTTTCCTACATTAGATTTCGTTCTAAATGCTTAATCCCTATGTAAAAACGTTAGTTAAGCAAGAATATCGTATTTTTAAAAAAATCTAATGATAGGATTTTCCAGAAAATTGAAAAAACCGAAAAATGTCAAGAGTAAAGTGCCATTTTCTGACATTAGATTTCGTTCTAAATGCTTAATCCCTATGTAGAAACGTTAGTTATGCAAGATTATCGTATTTTTAAAAAAATCTAATGATAGGATTTTTCAGAAAATTGAAAAAACCGTAAAATGTCAAGAGTAAAGTGCCATTATTTTAAACAATGTATCGTTCTAAATGCTTAATCCCTATGTAAAAAAGTTATTTAAGCAAGAATATGTTATTGAAAAAAATTAGAAAAATTTATTTTAGCCGTAAATCGAAAATAATGGGGACACCGGAGCTGTTCGAAGCGCCGAGACGCGCCGCGTACGGCCGAATATTTTCTAAGTCCCAACGTACCGATCAAGAGTAAAGTACCATTTTCCTACATTAGATTTCGTTCTAAATGCTTAATACCTATGTAAAAACGTTAGTTAAGCAAGAATATCGTATTTTTAAAAAAATCTAATGATAGGATTTCCCAGAAAATTGAAAAAACCGAAAAATGTCAAGAGTAAAGTGCCATTTTCTGACATTAGATTTCGTTCTAAATGCTTAATCCCTATGTAGAAACGTTAGTTAAGCAAGAATATCGTATTTTTAAAAAAATCTAATGATAGGATTTTTCAGAAAATTGAAAAAACCGTAAAATGTCAAGAGTAAAGTGCCCTTATTTTAAACAATGTATCGTTCTAAATGCTTAATCCCTATGTAGAAACGTTAGTTATGCAAGATTATCGTATTTTTAAAAAAATCTAATGATAGGATTTTTCAGAAAATTGAAAAAACCGTAAAATGTCAAGAGTAAAGTGCCCTTATTTTAAACATTATATCGTTCTAAATGCTTAATCCCTATGTAAAAAAGTTATCTAAGCAAGAATATGTTATTGAATAAAACGAGAAAAATTTATTTTAGCCGTAAATCGAAAATAATGGGTCGAGCGAATCGGTCGATTGCGCCGAGACGCGCTATGATGCAACAGACGAGCGATTGGAACGCCCGAATATTTTCAAAGTCCCAACGTACCGGTCAAGAGTAAAGTACCATTTTCCTACATTAGATTTCGTTCTAAATGCTTAATCCCTATGTAAAAACGTTAGTTAAGCAAGAATATCGTATTTTTAAAAAAATCTAATGATAGGATTTTCCAGAAAATTGAAAAAACCGAAAAATGTCAAGAGTAAAGTGCCATTTTCTGACATTAGATTTCGTTCTAAATGCTTAATCCCTATGTAGAAACGTTAGTTAAGCAAGATTATCGTATTTTTAAAAAAATCTAATGATAGGATTTTTCAGAAAATTGAAAAAACCGTAAAATGTCAAGAGTAAAGTGCCCTTATTTTAAACATTATATCGTTCTAAATGCTTAATCCCTATGTAAAAAAGTTATCTAAGCAAGAATATGTTATTGAATAAAATGAGAAAAATTTATTTTAGCCGTAAATCGAAAATAATGGGTCGAGCGAATCGGTCGATTGCGCCGAGACGCGCTATGATGCAACAGACGAGCGATTGGAACGCCCGAATATTTTCAAAGTCCCAACGTACCGGTCAAGAGTAAAGTACCATTTTCCTACATTAGATTTCGTTCTAAATGCTTAATCCCTATGTAAAAACGTTAGTTAAGCAAGAATATCGTATTTTAAAAAAAATCTAATGATAGGATTTTCCAGAAAATTGAAAAAACCGAAAAATGTCAAGAGTAAAGTGCCATTTTCTGACATTAGATTTCGTTCTAAATGCTTAATCCCTATGTAGAAACGTTAGTTATGCAAGATTATCGTATTTTTAAAAAAATCTAATGATAGGATTTTTCAGAAAATTGAAAAAACCGTAAAATGTCAAGAGTAAAGTGCCCTTATTTTAAACATTATATCGTTCTAAATGCTTAATCCCTATGTAAAAAAGTTATCTAAGCAAGAATATGTTATTGAATAAAATGAGAAAAATTTATTTTAGCCGTAAATCGAAAATAATGGGTCGAGCGAATCGGTCGATTGCGCCGAGACGCGCTATGATGCAACAGACGAGCGATTGGAACGCCCGAATATTTTCAAAGTCCCAACGTACCGGTCAAGAGTAAAGTACCATTTTCCTACATTAGATTTCGTTCTAAATGCTTAATCCCTATGTAAAAACGTTAGTTAAGCAAGAACATCGTATTTTTAAAAAAATCTAATGATAGGATTTTCCAGAAAATTGAAAAAACCGAAAAATGTCAAGAGTAAAGTGCCATTTTCTGACATTAGATTTCGTTCTAAATGCTTAATCCCTATGTAGAAACGTTAGTTAAGCAAGAATATCGTATTTTTAAAAAAATCTAATGGTAGGATTTTTCAGAAAATTGAAAAAACCGTAAAATGTCAAGAGTAAAGTGCCCTTATTTTAAACATTATATCGTTCTAAATGCTTAATCCCTATGTAAAAAAGTTATCTAAGCAAGAATATGTTATTGAATAAAATGAGAAAAATTTATTTTAGCCGTAAATCGAAAATAATGGGTCGAGCGAATCGGTCGATTGCGCCGAGACGCGCTATGATGCAACAGACGAGCGATTGGAACGCCCGAATATTTTCAAAGTCCCAACGTACCGATCAAGAGTAAAGTACCATTTTCCTACATTAGATTTCGTTCTAAATGCTTAATCCCTATGTAAAAACGTTAGTTAAGCAAGAATATCGTATTTTTAAAAAAATCTAATGATAGGATTTTTCAGAAAATTGAAAAAACCGTAAAATATCAAGAGTAAAGTGCCCTTATTTTAAACAATGTATCGTTCTAAATGCTTAATCCCTATGTAAAACAGTTATTTTAGCAGGAATATGTTATTGAAAAAAATTAGAAAAATTTATTTTAGCCGTAAATCGAAAATAATGGGGACACCGGAGCTGTTCGAAGCGCCGAGCGCGCCGCGTACGCCCGAATATTTTCAAAGTCCCAACGTACCGATCAAGAGTAAAGTACCATTTTCCTACATTAGATTTCGTTCTAAATACTTAATCCCTATGTAAAAACGTTAGTTAAGCAAGAATATCGTATTTTTAAAAAAATCTAATGATAGGATTTTCCAGAAAATTGAAAAAACCGAAAAATGTCAAGAGTAAAGTGCCATTTTCCTACATTAGATTTCGTTCTAAATGCTTAATCCCTATGTAGAAACGTTAGTTAAGCAAGAATATCGTATTTTTAAAAAAATCTAATGATAGGATTTTCCAGAAAATTGAAAAAACCGAAAAATGTCAAGAGTAAAGTGCCATTTTCTGACATTAGATTTCGTTCTAAATGCTTAATCCCTATGTAGAAACGTTAGTTAAGCAAGAATATCGTATTTTTAAAAAAATCTAATGATAGGATTTTTCAGAAAATTGAAACAACCGTAAAATGTCAAGAGTAAAGTGCCCTTATTTTAAACATTATATCGTTCTAAATGCTTAATCCCTATGTAAAAAAGTTATCTAAGCAAGAATATGTTATTGAATAAAATGAGAAAAATTTATTTTAGCCGTAAATCGAAAATAATGGGTCGAGCGAATCGCTCGATTGCGCCGAGACGCGCTATGATGCAACAGACGAGCGATTGGAACGCCCGAATATTTTCAAAGTCCCAACGTACCGATCAAGAGTAAAGTACCATTTTCCTACATTAGATTTCGTTCTAAATGCTTAATCCCTATGTAGAAACGTTAGTTAAGCAAGAATATCGTATTTTTAAAAAAATCTAATGATAGGATTTTCCAGAAAATTGAAAAAACCGAAAAATGTCAAGAGTAAAGTGCCATTTTCTGACATTAGATTTCGTTCTAAATGCTTAATCCCTATGTAGAAACGTTAGTTAAGCAAGAATATCGTATTTTTAAAAAAATCTAATGATAGGATTTTCCAGAAAATTGAAAAAACCGGAAAATGTCAAGAGTAAAGTGCCATTTTCTGACATTAGATTTCGTTCTAAATGCTTAATCCCTATGTAGAAACGTTAGTTAAGCAAGAATATCGTATTCTAAAAAAAATCTAATGATAGGATTTTTCAGAAAATTGAAAAAACCGTAAAATGTCAAGAGTAAAGTGCCCTTATTTTAAACAATGTATCGTTCTAAATGCTTAATCCCTATGTAAAAAAGTTATTTAAGCAAGAATATGTTATTGAATAAAATGAGAAAAATTTATTTTAGCCGTAAATCGAAAATAATGGATCGAGCGAATCGGTCGATTGCGCCGAGACGCGCTATGATGCAACAGACGAGCGATTGGAACGCCCGAATATTTTCAAAGTCCCAACGTACCGATCAAGAGTAAAGTACCATTTTCCTACATTAGATTTCGTTCTAAATGCTTAATACCTATGTAAAAACGTTAGTTAAGCAAGAATATCGTATTTTTAAAAAAATCTAATGATAGGATTTCCCAGAAAATTGAAAAAACCGAAAAATGTCAAGAGTAAAGTGCCATTTTCTGACATTAGATTTCGTTCTAAATGCTTAATCCCTATGTAGAAACGTTAGTTAAGCAAGAATATCGTATTTTTAAAAAAATCTAATGATAGGATTTTTCAGAAAATTGAAAAAACCGTAAAATGTCAAGAGTAAAGTGCCCTTATTTTAAACAATGTATCGTTCTAAATGCTTAATCCCTATGTAAAAAAGTTATTTTAGCAGGAATATGTTATTGAAAAAAATTAGAAAAATTTATTTTAGCCGTAAATCGAAAATAATGGGGACACCGGAGCTGTTCGAAGCGCCGAGCGCGCCGCGTACGCCCGAATATTTTCAAAGTCCCAACGTACCGATCAAGAGTAAAGTACCATTTTCCTACATTAGATTTCGTTCTAAATACTTAATCCCTATGTAAAAACGTTAGTTAAGCAAGAATATCGTATTTTTAAAAAAATCTAATGATAGGATTTTCCAGAAAATTGAAAAAACCGGAAAATGTCAAGAGTAAAGTGCCATTTTCTGACATTAGATTTCGTTCTAAATGCTTAATCCCTATGTAGAAACGTTAGTTAAGCAAGAATATCGTATTCTAAAAAAAATCTAATGATAGGATTTTTCAGAAAATTGAAAAAACCGTAAAATGTCAAGAGTAAAGTGCCCTTATTTTAAACAATGTATCGTTCTAAATGCTTAATCCCTATGTAAAAAAGTTATTTAAGCAAGAATATGTTATTGAATAAAATGAGAAAAAATTTATTTTAGCCGTAAATCGAAAATAATGGATCGAGCGAATCGGTCGATTGCGCCGAGACGCGCTATGATCCCCCCCGTGTCCGCTACCTTGTCGTGGTGGGGGGGCTTCGTGCCCTAATGATCCTCAAGGCTGTGCCGGTGGGGATTTTATTCCCTGGCAGGTTCTACCTAGCCGGAGTGGCTTGAGGTGAGGGGCCAACTAAAGTCGGACACATACCGTAAACCTGTGGTCATGTTTTACAGGAACGGGGGTCTTGCCTTAACCGGCCGGACCGCGAGGATGACAACCTCTCTAAAAAATCCCTAGCCCCAAGCAGTGTTGCGCGGTGAAGAGGGCGTAGCTGGAGTAAGCGACAGCTATGGTTGGTGGGTGCACCAATCGTTAGCGGACAACCCCGGGGTACCTGGCGACCCCCCGGGCGTATTAGCCTTCCCCGGGTATGGCGGCTCTACCCGGGGTGACCTCCTTTCCGACCACACTCGTGGGATCAGATATGGATTCTTTTTCAAATACAACCGGGGAGGGGGGAAACGAGCGTGAGGTGGAGGTGCGCGGGCCTATCGTGCGCCTCAAAAGATGTACAGAGCCGGTGTCGCGGAGGCATTCTGCAACACGCGGCGCAAAGAGGCCTGCGGAGGGCCTTGGCGACTGCGACGGGGGGGAGGAGTCGGACTTCTCCGTCTCCTCCCACCACTCGTCGCAGAGCGTCCCGGGCACCTCCACGAGGAAACGGGGCCGGCCACCGACGACCGGGCAATACGTTGGCCTCCAAGAGGCCAAACGCAAACAGGCTGAGGCTGAAAGAAGCCTCATAGCGGGCATTTTCGACCCGGTTGCCCCGGGACCGAGGCCCGCGAGTTCGAGCGACCCGCTTCCGGACGAGGTCGAGGTCGCTGCGGATTTCCGGGGCCGCCCGACGCGGGACGTTGCGGCCGCGGTAATGGAGTGCCTGGGCGATGTGGCCAGGATATCTAATGCCGCGACGGGGCTGAAGGCCAGTGCGGTGCGGTCCCTCCGGACGGCGGCCCTGAGCAGCCGGGTGGGCGTTGCGGAGCTGGCAGTTCGGTCGGCTCCCAGCGCCACCCGGCTGTTGGAGGCCGAGAACGCTCAATTGCGAGAGCAATTGGCGGAGTTGCGGGCGGAGGTCGCCCGACTCCGTCAAGCGGTGGAGGCGGGGCCGGCTGTTGCCGGGATGGCTCCGCCGCTGCCCCCTGATGGGGGCAAGGGGTTGCTGCCGGTTATCAGCGCTCGGGGGCCCCAGTCCCCTGGGCGAGGAGGGTCCTCGCCCCCACCCGCGGCTGTGCCAGCCGACTTGCTGGCACAGATCGGCTCCCTTATCGACGCCAAATTGGCATCGTTCAGAAGGGAGCTGGTCCCGCGGGTGCGAGGCCCGCGATCGGCGGCACCCGTGCCGCCCGCCCCACCCCTGCCGATGGACAGGAGGGGGGGAAAGAAAAAGGGTGGCAGTGGGAGAGAGACTGTGGTCGCTAAGGCGACACAAATGCAGCCCGCCCCCACTGTTGCGCCGCCCTCCACCACACCTCCAACTGAGGTGTGGTCAAAGGTAGTTGGCCGGAAGGCCAAAAGGGCGGCTGCCGCAGATAAACCTGCGGCAGCTGCCAAGGCTGCTTTGACCGAGAGGGCGGCGAAGCGGGTGGCACCGGCTGCTCCCAAAAGGGCTCCCCTGCCGCCACGTCCGCCCCGCACGGCTGCCGTTACTCTAACGGTACCGGCCGGCGGGGCGATGAGTTACGCCGAGGCGATGGCCACTGCCAGGTCCAAAATAGACCTGGCAGAACTTGGCATCGCCTCGCTGAAGCCCAGGAGAGCGGTGACGGGGGCAATAATTTTAGAGGTCCCCGGAGCTGATGGAGCAGCCAAGGCCACTGCCCTGGCCTCTAAGATGGCTGACGCGCTGGCAGGGACCGGCGTGAAGGTCGCGCGCCCAATCAAAAAGGCCGACCTTAGGGTGCGCGGCCTGGTCGACTCGACCACGCCGGTGGAGGTCGCCGCAGCTGTCGCCCGTGTGGGAGGGTGCGATCGGGGGGATGTGAAGACCGGCGAAATCCGGTCTTCCCCCTCTGGTTTGGGCACCCTCTGGGTCCAGTGCCCTGCTGCGGCCGCGCGCAAAGTTGCGGTCGCTGGCAAATTGACAGTGGGCTGGACCCAGGCGACGGTGGAGGCCCTCAGCGCCCGCCCCTTGCAGTGCTACCGCTGCTTTGGCTTAGGCCACACGAGGCAGCGGTGCACTGCGGCCGAGGATCGGTCCGGCTGCTGTTTTGGGTGCGGCAGTCAGGACCACAGGGTGGCTGGCTGCACTGAACAGCCAAAGTGCCCGCTTTGCGCGGGTGCTGGCAAGCCGGCCAGCCACCGCCTCGGCAGCCGGGCGTGCCCTGCCAGCGCGAGACGCGGCAGAGGGAGCAGGGGGAGGAGAACCACGACGGCCAAGGCGGCAGCCGCCGTGGCAGCTACTAATACAAAAGATCCGGCACCCAAGGATGCCACCGTCACGCCCGCGGGGGCGGTTGGGGCTGATAAAACCCCAGACGCCACCGCTCCCGCGGCGGCGATGGAGATTGAGGCGCCGGAGTAATGGGGCCTACTGGCCCTATTATTCAGGCCAACCTGAACCGCTCGGTCAGGGCACAAGACCTTTTTGTGCAATTCCTGGCCGAGCGGGGTGCCGGGTTGGCCGTAGCGGCGGAGCCGTACCGGGTCCCCGACCATCCACATTGGATGGGGGACTTGGACGGCTCCGTCGTTATAATATGGGCAGGCCGGCCGGGGTCCCCGGCGTGCTCCGTTATCGAGCGCGGCCGGGGATACCTGGCCGTTGACTGGGGCGGCACCGTGGTTGTGGCGATCTACGCACCTCCGAGGTGGTCCCTCGTGGAGTATGAACAGTATCTGGACGTGGTGGGGAGATGCGTCTCTCGCTGCCAGCCGCGTCCGGTGCTGGTCCTGGGGGACTTCAACGCCAAGTCTTCAGCTTGGGGTTCCCCCAAGACGGACCCGAGGGGCCGGGAGGTGCTTGATTGGGCGGCGGGACTCGGACTCTGTCTTCTAAACACGGGCTCGGTCCATACGTGCGTGCGGTATAACGGGGGGTCCATCGTTGACCTGTCATGGGCAACGCCCCCGGCCGTGCGCCGTATTACGGGGTGGAGGGTGGCGGAGGAGGTCGAGACGCTGTCCGACCACAGATACATTGTTCTCGGCCTCTCCGCCGCCCCATCGACGCCCCGACGTCGCCCCGCTGATGAGGGGTCGCCTCAGCCACGGTGGGCGCTGAAGCGCCTCGACCAGGACGCTCTGATGGCGGCAGCCCACGTCGTGGCCTGGCCGGCAACACCGGCAGGGCCAGTCGACGGGACAAGGGAGGCCCATTGGTTCCGGGGCGCAATGACGTCGATTTGCGACGTCGCCATGCCCCGGGCCAGGGTCTTCCCGAGGAAGGCGGTGTACTGGTGGTCGCGCGCGATAGCGGATTTACGCACAGAGTGCGTCCGCGCGCGACGCCAGTACGCCCGCGCCCGTCGACGACGACGTTCCGACGTGGAGCTGGCTATCCAGCTGTATGGGCGATACAGGGAGAAGGTGGTCGCCCTGCAGCTGGCCATCAGGCAGGCGAAGAGCCAGGCCTGGCGCGACTTTCTCGGGTCTCTGAACCGAGATCCGTGGGGGCGCCCATACAAAATGGCGATGGGACGTTTACGTCCCTGGGCGCCCCCTCTGACGGAAAGCCTGGATCCGGGGATGCTCGGACGGGTCGTGGACGCGCTATTCCCCGTCAGCGGGGAGGCGTCCCGGCCCGTCCCTCAGCTAGAGGGACATGAGTGGTCCCCGGATCTGGAGGTCGCGCCGGAGGAAATGGCCGGGGTAGTCAAATGGCTTCGGGGCAAGAATACTGCCCCGGGGCCGGACGGTATCCCCGGCCGGGTCTGGTTGCTTGCCATGAGCGTCCTGGGCGGGAGGCTCAGAAGCCTCTTCTCCGGGCTCCTGAGGTCCGGGGTGTTCCCGGACCTCTGGAGGAGAAGTCGGATGGTCCTCTTAAAGAAGGATGGGAGGCCTGCGGATTCTCCCTCCGCGTACCGGCCCATTTGCCTCCTGGACGAGGTGGGCAAGATCTTTGAAAAGATCATTGCTGCCCGCCTCGCCAGGCACCTGTCCCGCGTTGGCCCCGATCTGGCGGACTGCCAGTTCGGCTTTCGGGAGGGGCGATCGACGGTCGACGCAATCGACCGTCTAAAGTCCCTCTCGGACAATGCCGTGGCACGGGGCGGGGTGTGTTTGGCGGTGTCGATCGACATCGTCAATGCATTTAACACCCTGCCCTGGTCCGCCATTAGGGAGGCCCTGGTTGAACACCAGGTGCCTCCCTATCTGAGGCGGGTGATCGGGGCCTACCTGCGGGACAGGTGGGTGGAATACCCGGGCCGGTACGGGACGATACGGAGGGAAGTGGACTGCGGGGTCCCACAGGGGTCCGTGTTAGGACCACTCCTGTGGGACCTGGGATATAACGCAGTCCTGAGGGCCTCCCTGCCCGACGGTGCCACTGTCGTCTGCTATGCGGACGACACGTTAGTGGTCACCGTCGGGGACACCTTCGAGAGGACCATCCGACGAGCGGAGGTTGCGGTGGCAGCCGTCGTCGCGAAGATCCACGATCTGGGGCTGAAGATGGCCCCGGAGAAGGCCGAGGCCGTCTGGTTTGGACGGCCTCGGTCGCGGCCACCGGCCGGATCGTGGATCTGGGTTGGAGGAGCCTGCGTCGAGGTGAAGTCCGAGATCAAGTATCTCGGACTGATCCTCGACAGCCACTGGAGATTCGGGGCGCATTTCGGCCGCCTCGTCCCCCGAGTTGAGAGGGCGGCGGCCTCGCTCGGCCGCCTGTTGCCCAATCTCGGGGGACCGGATAACATGGTGCGTCGCCTATACCTGGGCGTGGTGCGGTCCATGGCCTTGTACGGCGCCCCGATCTGGGGGACGTCCGCGAGGGCAAGCCGGCGCATCACTTTGTTGTTGCGCCGGCTTCAGAGGCAAATGGCCCTTCGCCTCATACGGGGTTACCGCACCGCGTCTACCGTGGCGGCGCTTGCTCTGGCGGGAGAAATTCCCTTCGAGCTGCAGGCGGCGATGCGCGCCTATGTCTATAGGCGCATATGCATCGCTGGCCGGGCTCGGGGGGACCCGCCGGAGCAGGAGGCGGTCGACGGCTTCGAACTCCAGGCCCGGGGACTAGCGCTCGCCAGATGGCGTGCGGAGCTTTGTTCCCATGCCGGCGAGCGCGTCCCTGGGGCTCTCCTGCCACACTTCACCTCGTGGCGGGAGAGGCGGTTTGGCAGGCTCACCTACCGTGCGACGCAGGTGTTCACCGGGCATGGCTGCTTCGGTGTGTACCTGTGTCGCATCGGTCGGGAAGCGACGACGGTGTGCCACCACTGTGGCGCGGAGGAGGACTCGGCGCAGCATACACTGGAGGTATGCCCCGCCTTTTCAGTGCTGCGCCGAGTCCTAAGACGGGAAGTTGGTCGCGACCTCGCTCTCTCCAGCTTAGTTGGGGCCATGCTGGAGAGCCCAAGAAAATGGGCGGCAGCCATCGCCTTCTGCGAAGAGGTGATGCTGCAGAAGGAGGCTGCCGAGCGGGGTCGCCGTGAGCGGGGGGTGCGGCGTGTGCGCCCACGCCTAGAGCCCCCCTCCCCGAGCAGATGAGAATAGGCGGGCGGCGGGTGTACCAGATTAATGGTTTAATTGCCCGCCGCCCGCCAACCCCCCCCCCAACTGAAGCTGTCCTCCCCATAGTGGGAGTGACGAGGCGGTGTGGGGTGCGGTCCCCCGCACCGCCGAAGCAAGATGATTCATGGGGGGAGTATAAACCCCCCCCCCGGGACGCGGCCGGCCATCGCCATTCCATCCTGGTGGCCGGCCAGGCGAGGGGGAGCCGCGGTTGTGTTCTGTAAGAGTTCCCGTGGCTCCCCCGCTACTCGCCAGCGCCCTAGGCCGCCGTGGGGGTTTTAGCGGGTCAAAACCCGCACTACCCCCGCCCCGCCCCTCGGGCGGGACGGGGGTGTCTGACCAGCAGATTTCCCCCACGTTAAACAAAAAAAAAAAAAAAAAAAAAAAAAAAAAAAGACGCGCTATGATGCAACAGACGAGCGATTGGAACGCCCGAATATTTTCAAAGTCCCAACGTACCGATCAAGAGTAAAGTACCATTTTCCTACATTAGATTTCGTTCTAAATGCTTAATACCTATGTAAAAACGTTAGTTAAGCAAGAATATCGTATTTTTAAAAAAATCTAATGATAGGATTTCCCAGAAAATTGAAAAAACCGAAAAATGTCAAGAGTAAAGTGCCATTTTCTGACATTAGATTTCGTTCTAAATGCTTAATCCCTATGTAGAAACGTTAGTTAAGCAAGAATATCGTATTTTTAAAAAAATCTAATGATAGGATTTCCCAGAAAATTGAAAAAACCGAAAAATGTCAAGAGTAAAGTGCCATTTTCTGACATTAGATTTCGTTCTAAATGCTTAATCCCTATGTAGAAACGTTAGTTAAGCAAGAATATCGTATTCTTAAAAAAATCTAATGATAGGATTTTTCAGAAAATTGAAAAAACCGTAAAATGTCAAGAGTAAAGTGCCCTTATTTTAAACAATGTATCGTTCTAAATGCTTAATCCCTATGTAAAAAAGTTATTTAAGCAAGAATATGTTATTGAATAAAATGAGAAAAATTTATTTTAGCCGTAAATCGAAAATAATGGATCGAGCGAATCGGTCGATTGCGCCGAGACGCGCTATGATGCAACAGACGAGCGATTGGAACGCCCGAATATTTTCAAAGTCCCAACGTACCGGTCAAGAGTAAAGTACCATTTTCCTACATTAGATTTCGTTCTAAATGCTTAATCCCTATGTAAAAACGTTAGTTAAGCAAGAATATCGTATTTTTAAAAAAATCTAATGATAGGATTTTCCAGAAAATTGAAAAAACCGAAAAATGTCAAGAGTAAAGTGCCATTTTCTGACATTAGATTTCGTTCTAAATGCTTAATCCCTATGTAGAAACGTTAGTTAAGCAAGATTATCGTATTTTTAAAAAAATCTAATGATAGGATTTTTCAGAAAATTGAAAAAACCGTAAAATGTCAAGAGTAAAGTGCCCTTATTTTAAACATTATATCGTTCTAAATGCTTAATCCCTATGTAAAAAAGTTATCTAAGCAAGAATATGTTATTGAATAAAATGAGAAAAATTTATTTTAGCCGTAAATCGAAAATAATGGGTCGAGCGAATCGGTCGATTGCGCCGAGACGCGCTATGATGCAACAGACGAGCGATTGGAACGCCCGAATATTTTCAAAGTCCCAACGTACCGGTCAAGAGTAAAGTACCATTTTCCTACATTAGATTTCGTTCTAAATGCTTAATCCCTATGTAAAAACGTTAGTTAAGCAAGAATATCGTATTTTTAAAAAAATCTAATGATAGGATTTTTCAGAAAATTGAAAAAACCGTAAAATATCAAGAGTAAAGTGCCCTTATTTTAAACAATGTATCGTTCTAAATGCTTAATCCCTATGTAAAAAAGTTATTTTAGCAGGAATATGTTATTGAAAAAAATTAGAAAAATTTATTTTAGCCGTAAATCGAAAATAATGGGGACACCGGAGCTGTTCGAAGCGCCGAGCGCGTCGCGTACGCCCGAATATTTTCAAAGTCCCAACGTACCGATCAAGAGTAAAGTACCATTTTCCTACATTAGATTTCGTTCTAAATACTTAATCCCTATGTAAAAACGTTAGTTAAGCAAGAATATCGTATTTTTAAAAAAATCTAATGATAGGATTTTCCAGAAAATTGAAAAAACCGGAAAATGTCAAGAGTAAAGTGCCATTTTCTGACATTAGATTTCGTTCTAAATGCTTAATCCCTATGTAGAAACGTTAGTTAAGCAAGAATATCGTATTCTAAAAAAAATCTAATGATAGGATTTTTCAGAAAATTGAAAAAACCGTAAAATGTCAAGAGTAAAGTGCCCTTATTTTAAACAATGTATCGTTCTAAATGCTTAATCCCTATGTAAAAAAGTTATTTAAGCAAGAATATGTTATTGAATAAAATGAGAAAAATTTATTTTAGCCGTAAATCGAAAATAATGGATCGAGCGAATCGGTCGATTGCGCCGAGACGCGCTATGATGCAACAGACGAGCGATTGGAACGCCCGAATATTTTCAAAGTCCCAACGTACCGATCAAGAGTAAAGTACCATTTTCCTACATTAGATTTCGTTCTAAATGCTTAATACCTATGTAAAAACGTTAGTTAAGCAAGAATATCGTATTTTTAAAAAAATCTAATGATAGGATTTCCCAGAAAATTGAAAAAACCGAAAAATGTCAAGAGTAAAGTGCCATTTTCTGACATTAGATTTCGTTCTAAATGCTTAATCCCTATGTAGAAACGTTAGTTAAGCAAGAATATCGTATTTTTAAAAAAATCTAATGATAGGATTTTTCAGAAAATTGAAAAAACCGTAAAATGTCAAGAGTAAAGTGCCCTTATTTTAAACATTATATCGTTCTAAATGCTTAATCCCTATGTAAAAAAGTTATCTAAGCAAGAATATGTTATTGAATAAAATGAGAAAAATTTATTTTAGCCGTAAATCGAAAATAATGGGTCGAGCGAATCGGTCGATTGCGCCGAGACGCGCTATGATGCAACAGACGAGCGATTGGAACGCCCGAATATTTTCAAAGTCCCAACGTACCGGTCAAGAGTAAAGTACCATTTTCCTACATTAGATTTCGTTCTAAATGCTTAATCCCTATGTAAAAACGTTAGTTAAGCAAGAACATCGTATTTTTAAAAAAATCTAATGATAGGATTTTCCAGAAAATTGAAAAAACCGAAAAATGTCAAGAGTAAAGTGCCATTTTCTGACATTAGATTTCGTTCTAAATGCTTAATCCCTATGTAGAAACGTTAGTTAAGCAAGAATATCGTATTCTAAAAAAAATCTAATGATAGGATTTTTCAGAAAATTGAAAAAACCGTAAAATGTCAAGAGTAAAGTGCCCTTATTTTAAACAATGTATCGTTCTAAATGCTTAATCCCTATGTAAAAAAGTTATCTAAGGAAGAATATGTTATTGAATAAAATGAGAAAAATTTATTTTAGCCGTAAATCGAAAATAATGGGTCGAGCGAATCGGTCGATTGCGCCGAGACGCGCTATGATGCAACAGACGAGCGATTGGAACGCCCGAATATTTTCAAAGTCCCAACGTACCGGTCAAGAGTAAAGTACCATTTTCCTACATTAGATTTCGTTCTAAATGCTTAATCCCTATGTAAAAACGTTAGTTAAGCAAGAATATCGTATTTTAAAAAAAATCTAATGATAGGATTTTCCAGAAAATTGAAAAAACCGAAAAATGTCAAGAGTAAAGTGCCATTTTCTGACATTAGATTTCGTTCTAAATGCTTAATCCCTATGTAGAAACGTTAGTTATGCAAGATTATCGTATTTTTAAAAAAATCTAATGATAGGATTTTTCAGAAAATTGAAAAAACCGTAAAATGTCAAGAGTAAAGTGCCCTTATTTTAAACATTATATCGTTCTAAATGCTTAATCCCTATGTAAAAAAGTTATCTAAGCAAGAATATGTTATTGAATAAAATGAGAAAAATTTATTTTAGCCGTAAATCGAAAAAAAGACTGTTCGTTTCTCTGTCTCTCTCGCGCGATCGAAGTATTGATGTTTCCCGGCAATGTAATGGGATATTAATTAAACTTTATACACGAAATTACTCGTTTTGATCCCCGCTACACAGCCGTATACTTTTTATAATTTTGTGGAATCGGGAACCTTGAAATATTTAACATAACGCGGATCGACTGTCTCTGTCTCTTTCTAGATCGGAATAATCGATGTTTCCCGGCAAACTAATGGGATATTAATTATACTTTATACACGAAATTACTCGTTTTGATCCCCGCTACACAGCCGTATACTTTTTATAATTTTGTGGAATCGGTAACCTTGAAATATTTAACATAACGCGGATCGACTGTCTCTGTCTCTTTCTAGATCGGAATAATCGATGTTTCCCGGCAAACTAATGGGAGTTTAATTAAACTTTATACATGAAATTACTCGTTTTGATCCCCGCTACACAGCCGTATACTTTTTATAATTTTGTGGAATCGGGAACCTTGAAATATTTAACATAACGCGGATCGACTGTCTCTGTCTCTTTCTAGATCGGAATAATCGATGTTTCCCGGCAAACTATTGGGAGTTTAATTAAACTTTATACATGAAATTACTCGTTTTGATCCCCGCTACACAGCCGTATACTTTTTATAATTTTGTGGAATCGGTAACCTGGAGATATTTAACATAACGCGGATCGTCTATCTCTGTCTCTTTCTAGATCGGAATAATCGATGTTTCCCGGCAAAGTAATGGGAGATTAATTAAACTTTATACACGAAATTACTCGTTTTGATCCCCGCTACACAGCCGTATACTTTTTATAATTTTGTGGAATCGGAAACCTTGAAATATTTAACATAACGCGGATCGACTGTCTCTGTCTCTTTCTAGATCGGAATAATCGATGTTTCCCGGCAAACTAATGGGAGTTTAATTAAACTTTATACACGAAATTACTTGTTTTGATCCCCGCTACACAGCCGTATACTTTTTATAATTTTGTGGAATCGGGAACCTTGAAATATTTAACATAACGCGGATCGTCTGTCTCTGTCTCTTTCTAGATCGGAATAATCGATGTTTCCCGGCAAACTATTGGGAGTTTAATTAAACTTTATACATGAAATTACTCGTTTTGATCCCCGCTACACAGCCGTATACTTTTTATAATTTTGTGGAATCGGGAACCTTGAAATATTTAACATAACGCGGATCGTCTGTCTCTGTCTCTTTCTAGATCGGAATAATCGATGTTTCCCGGCAAACTAATGGGATATTAATTAAACTTTATACACGAAATTACTCGTTTTGATCCCTGCTACACAGCCGTATACTTTTTATAATTTTGTGGAATCGGGAACCTTGAAATATTTAACATAACGCGGATCGTCTATCTCTGTCTCTTTCTAGATCGGAAGAATCGATGTTTCCCGGCAAACTAATGGGAGTTTAATTAAACTTTATGCATCAAATCATTCAGTTTGACTCCTGCAACACAACCAAACACTCTCTGTAATTTTCTGAACTGAAAAACCACTGAAATTGCGCTCGAAATGCG
>NW_027476190.1:137500-140000 GCF_051020955.1 Megalopta genalis | reverse complement strand
TGACGAACGACGACTGAAGCCACACTTATAGGACGGAACTCGGATGGTGTTGAGCTTCCGTCCTTCTTAGGGATAAATACCGTCCTGCTGATGAGGAGCTCAGATGGAAATGCCCCCACCGCAAGGACGACATTATAAAATAAGGTTCTTAGAACTACTGGCACACTCCTCCATTGCCTGCTCGAGATGTTATCGAGACCCGATGCCGAGGAGAGCGGGATCTCATTGGCCTGGATCTCATGGCCACGAACCGGCTCAGCGATCCAATGCAGGTCCTCCCTTTCCTGAACTGGATGAAGGTGTTCAATGGGGACAGAAGGACTGGTGAGCATAGGTGTCCAGTACTCCACCATCTCGCCAACGGTTGGTGTTTGAGCCTGCACCGGGCCATCCAGTACAAGCCTGGCCGCGCGAGACATGTCCTTCTTCCAGAGTTCCTGCATGGCCGCATACTCCCTTCTCCTCAGTCTCCACCTCGGCACGGGCCCGGCAGGTGCAGCTTTAGGTGGCCGGAGCAGTGGTGTTCTCCGCTCCTTTACTTTCGCAGAAGGCGTCGGAAAGACTCGTTGAAGCCATCGACAACAAGCACTCGGTGTTATTGGTTCTCGATTAAGAACCGTTCTCGCAAGACTTACGAGTTCCCCCGCTTCATGGGATTTCACCCTTTCGGCCGGATCAATCAGCTTACGGATAGCGTTAATATATTGGCACTGATGTTGCTGTGCCGACGCAGAGTGCTCCTGAACAGGAGTAGGCGAATCCGCCCGTCGATGACTTGTGTCGTGATGTTGAGTGACACTGGAGGTTGAAGGTTGAGACTCAACGGCAGTTCCACGCTCGCGGCATACACCGATCTTCTGTGTAACAAGAGCTTTATACGTCAATTTCTTTCTGAGGCCCTTCAGTCGATCAAGACTGAATTTATTGTCGAAGACCGTCAGCAGATGTTCGTTCATAAATTTGACGTTGCCCTGCACACTCGCAAGCGCCTCAGCCGCCGCCACCATCTCAGTCTCCTCCTGAGTCCACCTAACCTTCTTTACCGCCACCTGCACTCGTTGGTTGGCCTCGTCTGGATGAGCTCTCCTCACATGGACCCCTAACCCGATGGAAGTGGGAAAGGATCGCGAACAATGGGGACATGGATGTAGTGCCCCCCGTGACGCAAGATGTTGTGCGTCGTTACTGGACTGGTTGGGTTTATTTCTGGAGGTCGTCGGACAGACACTCCGACTCACTGTGGCCGCTGTCGTAGGGTCGGCGATCCGAGTGGCCCGAGGGCCCGCCGACAATGGGTCACTTGACCCATAATCTTTCTTGTGATTCTTCGGGCCTACGACAATAGAGCCATGGGGGTGGCAACCCCATGACCCATAACATGCCTCCCTCAAAGTGACTAGAGCCGCCGCCACATTAGCGCGAAGGCAGGCCATTTGGGTGGGCTGCACCCTTACAGCGGCTCATTACTGCTAGGCAGCACGTCGTGTCGCACAGGATTTAGCCGCAATGCACTGAATGGACAGGTCCAAACAATACATCACGTTACCGTCGGGAACCACGAGGAGGTACCTGTGCGACTAGGACGGGAGAGGCTAATGGACCTAACAAGAGGTCTATATTACGCATCACCGTCCCGCGGGAGGCCAAGGCACGGGACCGAGCTCGGATCCCAGCCACGAGAGCCGTTCACCTCGCCCAGGCCCGGCACGTCAGCCAGACCCGCTTCCCGACCAAGCCCGACACGCCCCGCTCCTCAGAGCCAATCCTTATCCCGAAGTTACGGATCCAATTTGCCGACTTCCCTTACCTACATTAATCTATCGACTAGAGGCTCTTTACCTTGGAGACCTGCTGCGGATATGGGTACGAACCGGCGCGACACCTCCACGTGGCCCTCTCCTGGATTTTCAAGGTCCGAGGGGATGATCCGGACACCGCCGCAACTGCGGTGCTCTTCGCGTTCCAAACCCTATCTCCCTGCTAGAGGTTTCCAGGGAACTCGAACGCTTATACAGAAAAGAAAACTCTCCCCGGATCTCCCGACGGCGTCTCCAGGTCATTTTGGGTTACCCCGACGAACACTCTTACGAGGGCCCGAATGGTATGCGGTTCCGCTGCCGGGTTCCGGAATAGAAACCGGATTCCCTTTCGCCCAATGGGTGTTTTTTGTGCATGTATATAATAACAAAATATGCTGCGATTTATATAATAATAAAAAAATAAAATAAAATAGCTGCGTTTTTTTTACAAGTGTTTAACGTCTTAGGACACCTCATCTACATAGGATTTCTCTTAGGGCTTAGGATCGACTGACTCGTGTGCAACGGCTGTTCACACGAAACCCTTCTCCACGTCAGTCCTCCAGGGCCTCGCTGGAGTATTTGCTACTACCACCAAGATCTGCGCCGACGGCGGCTCCAGGCAGGCTCACGCCCAGACCCTTCTGCGCACACCGTCGCGACCCTCCTACTCGTCAGAGCTTCATAGAGGACAATAAATT
>NW_027476190.1:125000-135000 GCF_051020955.1 Megalopta genalis | reverse complement strand
AGGACAGACTCGTGTAGTACGCTTTCGTGGGTTAAACCCATCTCGTTTCATTTCAGGCGACGTCGGGAGCGCGTTGAAAATGTACCAGTGAAATCTCGATAGTTCTACGGATACGAATCGTCCCGAAAAAGATTTTGTCACCGCTTCGAAGCGGTGTTTCAGACGGGCGGACGTATATAAAACATATACGACACACGACACCGCCTTCCACACTCACGCTAGTTCGAACACGATTTCCATCTCTCTCGAAGACTGTTAGACGTACGTAAAATTTCTCAATATTCATAGGACCGCGACAAACGCCGACGAAGCGCCCATCATTCGCTCGTACGTATATAGGCAACAAGTGCCATCAACGCAAGCAGTTTATAAGTACGTAAACGACCCTCAGCCAGGCGTGGTCCAGGAATTGTATCCGTGGACCGCAATGTGCGTTCGAAATGTCGATGTTCATGTGTCCTGCAGTTCACACGTTGACGCGCAATTAGCTGCGTTCTTCATCGACCCACGAGCCAAGTGATCCACCGTTCAGGGTAATTTTTCCCTTTTATTCTCTCATATATATAATGTGTATTTGCTATCCACCACATTTTTGTGTTATATTTCGGAACAAGCCGATACCCGAAGAGCTCCAACCAGCGCGCGAAGGAGATTCGGGAGTCGTCGTACAACGACATAATTGTCCCTTAAAGAACGAGATATTTCCGTCGAAACCATATATATATGTACGAGCAAATCCAAAACCACTGTTTTCTTGCAAGTTCGACGGTCGGAGCGAATAGAACATTGAAAAGCCTTCTATCGAAGAAACACAGAGAGTATATCACCTCCAAAAACGACGGGGATATGGATATTCAAACTGGACAATTATCAACCCGATACTGGATTCGAAAAGTTTCTCTCTCCTTTCGTCGTTATTTACACCGGACGGACT
Organism: Megalopta genalis; assembly: GCF_051020955.1. Taxonomy (NCBI): domain Eukaryota; kingdom Metazoa; phylum Arthropoda; class Insecta; order Hymenoptera; family Halictidae; genus Megalopta; species Megalopta genalis. The sequence continues at coordinate 134,066 of NW_027476190.1, read as the reverse complement.
CACGGCCGGCTCTAGCTGGGTGTCATATATATATACGTCCCACGCTCATGCTGCCACTAGCGCGCAACAGAGTAGGGTGTCAATGACAACGACACAGCATTGAAACGAGCTACACAAGCCGGTCTCTCTTGATACCAATGTAAACGAGCATTAAGTTATCTTCAGACTGCCCGATATTTTCGTCCTTTGGACTTTCCCAACGATTCCTTTTTTTCTTTTTTTTTTTTACACCACAGCGAAGACTTGAGGAAGCGTGATTAGCACGCTCGCATCCCTCCCTGTCCTACTACAACTGTGTGTGTGTGTGTAAAGAAAGAAAAAAGAATACATTGGCTTTCTCTCTATCGAGAAGATGGCCTACGCAACGCAGATCAAAGGCCTAATACGTGTAATATAATACGCGTCTGGCCGTGTATAAATCACGCACGAATGATCTGGTCGGGCCCAACTCTTCTCGTACGCTTATTTTTCCGTGTTGAGGCACTATCATAAAATCACACAAACCCCAACACGTGTGTGTCTTGGAAGGAAGATGGCCTACGCAACGCAGATCAAAGGCCTAATACGTGTAGTACACACGTCTGCCGTGTAAATCACGCACGAATGATCTGGTCGGGCCCAACTCTTCTCCACCACACCACATCCCAACTTTGTACATTTTTATATATTTTTGTGCGTTGGGGCACCTTCATAATCACAAACCCCAACAACACATATATCTCTCTCTCTTTGAAAGATTTGTTGTGGCCTACGCAACGCAGATCAAAGGCCTAATACGTGTAGTACACACGTCTGGCCGTGTAAATCACGCACGAATGATCTGGCGGGCTCAACAATATCTTTTTTTTTTATATGAATTCTTATCCACAAACTAATCGAATTCATTTTCTCTCCTCCTCTCCTCTCTCTTTGAGATATATTGGAACATTGTAATGATCCTTCCGCAGGTTCACCTACGGAAACCTTGTTACGACTTTTACTTCCTCTAAATAATCAAGTTTGGTCATCTTCCCGGCATCATCGGCAATGCCGAAACATTGCCGCGCACCAGTCCGAAGACCTCACTAAATCATTCAATCGGTAGTAGCGACGGGCGGTGTGTACAAAGGGCAGGGACGTAATCAACGCGAGCTTATGACTCGCGCTTACTGGGAATTCCTCGTTCATGGGGAATAATTGCAAGCCCCAATCCCTAGCACGAAGGAGGTTCAGCGGGTTACCCGGGCCTTTCGGCCAGGGAACACACGCTGATTCCTTCAGTGTAGCGCGCGTGCGGCCCAGAACATCTAAGGGCATCACAGACCTGTTATTGCTCAATCTCGTGCGGCTAGAAGCCGCCTGTCCCTCTAAGAAGATTTGTTTGTACGTTGGTAGTAAAAACCCCACCGGCAGAAGCCGAGAGCCTTCGAGATACCATAATTACGTCTATTTAGCAGGCTAGAGTCTCGTTCGTTATCGGAATTAACCAGACAAATCGCTCCACCAACTAAGAACGGCCATGCACCACCACCCACCGAATCAAGAAAGAGCTATCAATCTGTCAATCCTTCCGGTGTCCGGGCCTGGTGAGGTTTCCCGTGTTGAGTCAAATTAAGCCGCAGGCTCCACTCCTGGTGGTGCCCTTCCGTCAATTCCTTTAAGTTTCAGCTTTGCAACCATACTTCCCCCGGAACCCAAAAGCTTTGGTTTCCCGGAAGCTGCCCGCCGAGTCATCGTAGGAACTTCGGCGGATCGCTAGCTGGCATCGTTTATGGTTAGAACTAGGGCGGTATCTGATCGCCTTCGAACCTCTAACTTTCGTTCTTGATTAATGAAAACATTTTTGGCAAATGCTTTCGCTTCTGTCCGTCTTGCGACGATCCAAGAATTTCACCTCTAACGTCGCAATACGAATGCCCCCATCTGTCCCTATTAATCATTACCTCGGGGTTCCGAAAACCAACAAAATAGAACCGAGGTCCTATTCCATTATTCCATGCACACAGTATTCAGGCGAAGGTAGCCTGCTTTGAGCACTCTAATTTGTTCAAAGTAAACGTACCGGCCCACCTCGACACTCAGTGAAGAGCACCGCGATGGGATATTAGTTGGACCGCCCCGTGAAGAGCAAAGCCCACCGGTAGGACGTACCACATAATGCCAGTTAAACACCGCGAGCGATGAACCGACACTGTGACACACAGATTCAACTACGAGCTTTTTAACCGCAACAACTTTAATATACGCTATTGGAGCTGGAATTACCGCGGCTGCTGGCACCAGACTTGCCCTCCAATGGATCCTCGTTAAAGGATTTAAAGTGTACTCATTCCGATTACGGGGCCTCGGATGAGTCCCGTATCGTTATTTTTCGTCACTACCTCCCCGTGCCGGGAGTGGGTAATTTGCGCGCCTGCTGCCTTCCTTGGATGTGGTAGCCGTTTCTCAGGCTCCCTCTCCGGAATCGAACCCTGATTCCCCGTTACCCGTTACAACCATGGTAGGCGCAGAACCTACCATCGACAGTTGATAAGGCAGACATTTGAAAGATGCGTCGCCGGTGCTATAAGACCATGCGATCAGCACAAAGTTATTCAGAGTCACCAAAGCAAACGATGGACGAGTGTAAACACCCGCCACCGATTGGTTTTGATCTAATAAAAGCGTTCCTACCATCTCTGGTCGGAACTCTGTTTTGCATGTATTAGCTCTAGAATTACCACAGTTATCCAAGTAAATTTTAGTACGATCTAAGAAACCATAACTGATTTAATGAGCCATTCGCGGTTTCACCTTAATACGGCATGTACTGAGACATGCATGGCTTAATCTTTGAGACAAGCATATGACTACTGGCAGGATCAACCAGGGAACTATACAATATGTATATATAAAATGGACAAAATTTAAATCCTTTTCCATCGTCGCCTGTTTCATATATATATGTCAGGTCGACACACCATTTTTCTCTTTCAAATATGTACAAGTTTTGCCACATTCCGCGCTTGTAACATATCTTCTTTAACGCTCAATTTCTTTCATTTTTCTACCATACAGATATTTTACCGTACGCCCAAAAACGTACGTATTATATTTTTGTTCTATCATAAAATCACATTTTTCTACGTACGCCAGCTTCGTACGTTTCTATCTTTGCCTTCATAAAATCACAAGATAATTTTATCTTCAAGAGTCTCGCTATTAACATCTTGTAAGATAAATGTACGTCCCAGCTAAAACGTACAAATACTTCAAGTTAAGTAATAATATATCATCGCTATTGACAAATTTTTAAGATCCAAGACACAGTTCTCTCTATATGTTTTAATATTTTTTATGTACTCAAATATATTCAAAGGAAAAAGTACATGGGTGATGCCATAGTCGTGGAAGCGCGTACGCTCACGCTGATCTTCTGACCGCCGGAAGCACGAAACCTCTGATCTGGGCAAAATCGGCAAGCCGAGGAAGAACGGACAGGACACATGCTGGACTGGCGAGAAAGCGTGTTCTTCCGCTCGCGCTAGGCATTTCGATTTCTGACACCTCTTGATTTAAAAAATCAGTTTTTTGATAGTTTTCTCTCTCCACTGGGCTATTCATTTTAGCCACAGTTTTCAATTGGTACGATTTGCTTCCAAATCTTACAGATGCATTTTAAAAAATTTTTCCATCGCTCGGACAGAAGAGTCGATTGCTCAGTGAGTACGAGTATACATACAAAGTGCATACGGGTAACCAACCCCGTAGGGCTTGCCACATATGGGCCATTCGGTCAAAGACACCGACCCGTGGCCACGCTGTGTGGAGAAAAGTCCGTAACGTAAACGGCACGAAACAGTCAGGACCGAAGCCCCGAAGGAGCTCTGAGACAGCTTCTCGACCGAGATCGTAGAATTGGCCCAAAACCCGCTCTGCTCCGTCCGCCTCGCACGGACCGTGTATCTCTTATAGATACCGAACGGCCGGCAAGGACGCCGGCGCCGCCGGCCGAATAGCACGCGCGCTTATGAGTGTAAACCGCTGCGGCAACAGACCGCCCGGCCGTGCTGTTGTAACATAGCGCGTGAACGAACGAAAAAAATTTTTATAGTAAACATTAAAATAAATTACACTACCGTAAACTAGACAAAAAATTACACATTTTTTCCCAATATGAAAATTTTCACAAACTTTTTAAAGTCCCATCGCATCGAGTAAACTTTTTTAATAACGCGTCCGCACGATTCTAAATGCTTAATCCATATGTGAAATCGTTCACTGATCACGAATATCGCATTTAAAAAAATTACAAAAATTTATTTTTCAAAATAATCAAAAAAAACCGAAAAATCACAAGAGTAAAGTACCATTATTTTAAACAATATGTCGTTCTAAATGCTTAATCCCTATGTAAAAAAGTTATCTAAGCAAGAATATGTAATTGAAAAAAATTAGAAAAATTTATTTTAGCCGTAAATCGAAAATAATGGGGACACCGGAGCTGTTCGAAGCGCCGAGACGCGCCGCGTACGGCCGAATATTTTCTAAGTCCCAACGTACCGATCAAGAGTAAAGTACCATTTTCCTACATTAGATTTCGTTCTAAATGCTTAATCCCTATGTAAAAACGTTAGTTAAGCAAGAATATCGTATTTTTAAAAAAATCTAATGATAGGATTTCCCAGAAAATTGAAAAAACCGTAAAATGTCAAGAGTAAAGTGCCATTTTCTGACATTAGATTTCGTTCTAAATGCTTAATCCCTATGTAGAAACGTTAGTTAAGCAAGAATATCGTATTTTTAAAAAAATCTAATGATAGGATTTTTCAGAAAATTGAAAAAACCGTAAAATGTCAAGAGTAAAGTGCCATTATTTTAAACAATGTATCGTTCTAAATGCTTAATCCCTATGTAAAAAAGTTATTTAAGCAAGAATATGTTATTGAAAAAAATTAGAAAAATTTATTTTAGCCGTAAATCGAAAATAATGGGGACACCGGAGCTGTTCGAAGCGCCGAGACGCGCCGCGTACGGCCGAATATTTTCTAAGTCCCAACGTACCGATCAAGAGTAAAGTACCATTTTCCTACATTAGATTTCGTTCTAAATGCTTAATCCCTATGTAAAAACGTTAGTTAAGCAAGAATATCGTATTTTTAAAAAAATCTAATGATAGGATTTCCCAGAAAATTGAAAAAACCGAAAAATGTCAAGAGTAAAGTGCCATTTTCTGACATTAGATTTCGTTCTAAATGCTTAATCCCTATGTAGAAACGTTAGTTAAGCAAGAATATCGTATTTTTAAAAAAATCTAATGATAGGATTTTTCAGAAAATTGAAAAAACCGTAAAATATCAAGAGTAAAGTGCCCTTATTTTAAACAATGTATCGTTCTAAATGCTTAATCCCTATGTAAAACAGTTATTTTAGCAGGAATATGTTATTGAAAAAAATTAGAAAAATTTATTTTAGCCGTAAATCGAAAATAATGGGGACACCGGAGCTGTTCGAAGCGCCGAGCGCGCCGCGTACGCCCGAATATTTTCAAAGTCCCAACGTACCGATCAAGAGTAAAGTACCATTTTCCTACATTAGATTTCGTTCTAAATACTTAATCCCTATGTAAAAACGTTAGTTAAGCAAGAATATCGTATTTTTAAAAAAATCTAATGATAGGATTTTCCAGAAAATTGAAAAAACCGGAAAATGTCAAGAGTAAAGTGCCATTTTCTGACATTAGATTTCGTTCTAAATGCTTAATCCCTATGTAGAAACGTTAGTTAAGCAAGAATATCGTATTCTAAAAAAAATCTAATGATAGGATTTTTCAGAAAATTGAAAAAACCGTAAAATGTCAAGAGTAAAGTGCCCTTATTTTAAACAATGTATCGTTCTAAATGCTTAATCCCTATGTAAAAAAGTTATTTAAGCAAGAATATGTTATTGAATAAAATGAGAAAAATTTATTTTAGCCGTAAATCGAAAATAATGGATCGAGCGAATCGGTCGATTGCGCCGAGACGCGCTATGATGCAACAGACGAGCGATTGGAACGCCCGAATATTTTCAAAGTCCCAACGTACCGATCAAGAGTAAAGTACCATTTTCCTACATTAGATTTCGTTCTAAATGCTTAATACCTATGTAAAAACGTTAGTTAAGCAAGAATATCGTATTTTTAAAAAAATCTAATGATAGGATTTCCCAGAAAATTGAAAAAACCGAAAAATGTCAAGAGTAAAGTGCCATTTTCTGACATTAGATTTCGTTCTAAATGCTTAATCCCTATGTAGAAACGTTAGTTAAGCAAGAATATCGTATTTTTAAAAAAATCTAATGATAGGATTTTTCAGAAAATTGAAAAAACCGTAAAATGTCAAGAGTAAAGTGCCCTTATTTTAAACAATGTATCGTTCTAAATGCTTAATCCCTATGTAAAAAAGTTATTTTAGCAGGAATATGTTATTGAAAAAAATTAGAAAAATTTATTTTAGCCGTAAATCGAAAATAATGGGGACACCGGAGCTGTTCGAAGCGCCGAGCGCGCCGCGTACGCCCGAATATTTTCAAAGTCCCAACGTACCGATCAAGAGTAAAGTACCATTTTCCTACATTAGATTTCGTTCTAAATACTTAATCCCTATGTAAAAACGTTAGTTAAGCAAGAATATCGTATTTTTAAAAAAATCTAATGATAGGATTTTCCAGAAAATTGAAAAAACCGGAAAATGTCAAGAGTAAAGTGCCATTTTCTGACATTAGATTTCGTTCTAAATGCTTAATCCCTATGTAGAAACGTTAGTTAAGCAAGAATATCGTATTCTAAAAAAAATCTAATGATAGGATTTTTCAGAAAATTGAAAAAACCGTAAAATGTCAAGAGTAAAGTGCCCTTATTTTAAACAATGTATCGTTCTAAATGCTTAATCCCTATGTAAAAAAGTTATTTAAGCAAGAATATGTTATTGAATAAAATGAGAAAAATTTATTTTAGCCGTAAATCGAAAATAATGGATCGAGCGAATCGGTCGATTGCGCCGAGACGCGCTATGATGCAACAGACGAGCGATTGGAACGCCCGAATATTTTCAAAGTCCCAACGTACCGGTCAAGAGTAAAGTACCATTTTCCTACATTAGATTTCGTTCTAAATGCTTAATCCCTATGTAAAAACGTTAGTTAAGCAAGAACATCGTATTTTTAAAAAAATCTAATGATAGGATTTTCCAGAAAATTGAAAAAACCGAAAAATGTCAAGAGTAAAGTGCCATTTTCTGACATTAGATTTCGTTCTAAATGCTTAATCCCTATGTAGAAACGTTAGTTAAGCAAGAATATCGTATTCTAAAAAAAATCTAATGATAGGATTTTTCAGAAAATTGAAAAAACCGTAAAATGTCAAGAGTAAAGTGCCCTTATTTTAAACAATGTATCGTTCTAAATGCTTAATCCCTATGTAAAAAAGTTATCTAAGGAAGAATATGTTATTGAATAAAATGAGAAAAATTTATTTTAGCCGTAAATCGAAAATAATGGGTCGAGCGAATCGGTCGATTGCGCCGAGACGCGCTATGATGCAACAGACGAGCGATTGGAACGCCCGAATATTTTCAAAGTCCCAACGTACCGGTCAAGAGTAAAGTACCATTTTCCTACATTAGATTTCGTTCTAAATGCTTAATCCCTATGTAAAAACGTTAGTTAAGCAAGAATATCGTATTTTAAAAAAAATCTAATGATAGGATTTTCCAGAAAATTGAAAAAACCGAAAAATGTCAAGAGTAAAGTGCCATTTTCTGACATTAGATTTCGTTCTAAATGCTTAATCCCTATGTAGAAACGTTAGTTATGCAAGATTATCGTATTTTTAAAAAAATCTAATGATAGGATTTTTCAGAAAATTGAAAAAACCGTAAAATGTCAAGAGTAAAGTGCCCTTATTTTAAACATTATATCGTTCTAAATGCTTAATCCCTATGTAAAAAAGTTATCTAAGCAAGAATATGTTATTGAATAAAATGAGAAAAATTTATTTTAGCCGTAAATCGAAAAAAAGACTGTTCGTTTCTCTGTCTCTCTCGCGCGATCGAAGTATTGATGTTTCCCGGCAATGTAATGGGATATTAATTAAACTTTATACACGAAATTACTCGTTTTGATCCCCGCTACACAGCCGTATACTTTTTATAATTTTGTGGAATCGGGAACCTTGAAATATTTAACATAACGCGGATCGACTGTCTCTGTCTCTTTCTAGATCGGAATAATCGATGTTTCCCGGCAAACTAATGGGATATTAATTATACTTTATACACGAAATTACTCGTTTTGATCCCCGCTACACAGCCGTATACTTTTTATAATTTTGTGGAATCGGTAACCTTGAAATATTTAACATAACGCGGATCGACTGTCTCTGTCTCTTTCTAGATCGGAATAATCGATGTTTCCCGGCAAACTAATGGGAGTTTAATTAAACTTTATACACGAAATTACTCGTTTTGATCCCCGCTACACAGCCGTATACTTTTTATAATTTTGTGGAATCGGGAACCTTGAAATATTTAACATAACGCGGATCGTCTGTCTCTGTCTCTTTCTAGATCGGAATAATCGATGTTTCCCGGCAAACTATTGGGAGTTTAATTAAACTTTATACATGAAATTACTCGTTTTGATCCCCGCTACACAGCCGTATACTTTTTATAATTTTGTGGAATCGGTAACCTGGAGATATTTAACATAACGCGGATCGTCTATCTCTGTCTCTTTCTAGATCGGAATAATCGATGTTTCCCGGCAAAGTAATGGGAGGTTAATTAAACTTTATACACGAAATTACTCGTTTTGATCCCCGCTACACAGCCGTATACTTTTTATAATTTTGTGGAATCGGAAACCTTGAAATATTTAACATAACGCGGATCGACTGTCTCTGTCTCTTTCTAGATCGGAATAATCGATGTTTCCCGGCAGACTATTGGGAGTTTAATTAAACTTTATACATGAAATTACTCGTTTTGATCCCCGCTACACAGCCGTATACTTTTTATAATTTTGTGGAATCGGTAACCTGGAGATATTTAACATAACGCGGATCGTCTA
>NW_027476190.1:117500-120000 GCF_051020955.1 Megalopta genalis | reverse complement strand
GATCCCGCATCGATCCACCAGTTGGAAAGGTTGGACCTCCCACACTCACGTAGCTCATTACCATCCACCGACCGGAACAGGCGGTTAGCCCACCACTCCTCTCTCAGCTCCTTGGAGGACAGCATGGTGCCGTCCCTCACAAGGGCCCGCTGGGCCCAGCTGAGTCGTTTATCGACCCAGCTGGACCCTGCAATAGCTTTCACTGCTGGAGAGGAGGAGGCCGCCAGATTTTGGAGGCGCATGTACATGAGTCCCGGTACGGTGGTGGCAAAGGATGGGATGCCGAGGCCTCCCATCCTGCACGGAGTGTGGAAGTATCCAACGGTGGTATCGTGCGGGAGCCGCAGCCACCTACGGAGGGCCACGCGGACTTGCCTGTCGAGGGCCCTAAGTTTCCCTAGGGTTGTCCCCGACAGAACAAGCGCATGGTAGAACCGCGGGATAAGGAACGATCTAAGTATCTTGAGCCGCTGTTGCGGCTTCAAGGGGGCTCTCGTTAGTCTCTCCATCTCGGTGTTAAGTACACTGCCGGCTCGCTTCAGTCCTACAGGCCTGAAATCGACCCCCAAGTACCGCCATTGCTCGGATGGCGAGAGTTGTTTAATCTCCTCGCCACCGGCAAGACGATACTGGGGATCGACCAGGACCTTGTATTTCTTCTGCTTACCGGCAGGCACGATGGAGAGACTCACGCATTTGCGTGCATTGAACGAGAGCCCCTGTTCCTTAGCCCGGGCCTCAACCTCACGTAGGGCTGCGGTCATACCCAACCTGGTCGACGAGACGAGGACTATATCGTCGGCGTATGCAAACGCATTCACCCGACAGCCCTCGATCTCGTAACCGACGTCGCTAGGTACAGATCTTAGTACCTCATCAACGACGAGGCAAAACAGGAGTGTGGAGAGGGGATCCCCCTGCCTCACACCCCTGCTTACGTGGAAGGGCTCCGAACGAGCGCCGTCAACCTCAAACACCGTGGTGCTATTCGCATATAGCCGGGTGGTGTAGCTAACCAATCCCTCCGGCAGACCGGTTCGTCCCAACACGGAGGATATAGCGTGATGGCTCACCGCATCGAACGCCTTGGCGACGTCTAATGAGACCACATGGATCTCTCTTAGACGTCTCCGCGCGTCTTCGAGCAGTGAAGCCAGCACAGCTATATTCTCCGCGCACCCATCATCTAAGCATCGCTGCCTAATGTCCACAAGCCTGGCCGCACGTAGACGTTTGGCCAGGATCTTGTGGAGATGGCGTATGGTGACTGAAGCGATGCTTAGTGGGCGGAAGTCATTTGGGTCAGAAGACCCATCCTTCTTGGGAACAAACACGGTCCGGCTAATTAGCATTTCCGGAGGGAAACCACCCGATGCGAGCACGATGTTGAAGAAGACGGCTTTTATGCTCGTCGGAACTGCCTTCCACTGCCTCGCCGTGATGCCATCAATACCGGGTGCCGAAGAATTGGCAACTGTGACTGTGATGACATCGTCACAAGTCACCGGGTGCCACACGTACGCCAGGGAGGGCGTTGGTGGAGAACGCCTAGACTGCTCGACGGGGGTAGACTCCTGGGACACGAATGGTCCCCAGTGAGCAGCCATAACTGCAACATCTGGGGAGCGTGTCCCAGGTCCCCCGTCGAGAATCTCCCTGGCCGCTCTAGACATGTTTGCCTTGTAGAGCGTTTGTACGCGGGCATAATCCCGGCGACGTTGCCGTTTCTTCGGCACCCTGATGGATGCATCCGGACAAGCTGGTCGCGGTCGTCTCAGGGGAGGAACAGGGAAAACTCCCTGGAGCCACGCATGGAGTCCGGCAGCAACATCGCGCCCGTGGAGGAGGTTGTTTGCGACTCCAACGAGCGCGAGTGCGCCGAACCCCCGGATCCGGGCGACCTCGGGAAGAAGTTCCCGGATAGCCGCCCGAAATCCATCATGCGGGCTCTCACTCCCCTGCATTGAGCGAGGTGATGGCAGGTGTGATGGGTCCGAAGGTGGTGATGGACCCATCACATCCTCGTTCCGCGGAGGATCATTACTGATCTCGTCCGTGTCGGAACGGAGGGAGGAATCACCTGGTTGGTGATCCGCCACCTGGAGGGCGTGGAGCGCTTGGGCTACAAGATTTTTGTAGTCCGCTCCACGCCTCGCACCCTTGATTGACTCAAGAGTGCGTCCCATGGGGAGCACGGCCATCAGGTGTTGATTGATGAACCGTACTCCCCTGGTGGCGGCAAGTGCTTCCTCCCTCGCCATCAAGCGCAGTTCTTCAGCGCTCCAACGCTTTTTGACTCGCTCAATGTCGACTTCCGCGTTCATCTGGTCCGGATGCATGCGACGTCGGTGTACCCCCAATCCAATCTTGGATGGGAAGGTGCGGCAACAGTCCGGACACATGAATGTGCCGGTCAGCGGGACGCGCGCCTCAGAGGGCCCTGGGTCTATACCACTGATGGTCGGTGGTGGTATTGGGGTCGGTGGAACAAAGGCTGGGG
>NW_027476190.1:100000-112500 GCF_051020955.1 Megalopta genalis | reverse complement strand
CTCATGCTGCCACTAGCGCGCAACAGAGTAGGGTGTCAATGACAACGACACAGCATTGAAACGAGCTACACAAGCCGGTCTCTCTTGATACCAATGTAAACGAGCATTAAGTTATCTTCAGACTGCCCGATATTTTCGTCCTTTGGACTTTCCCAACGATTCCTTTTTTTCTTTTTTTTTTTTACACCACAGCGAAGACTTGAGGAAGCGTGATTAGCACGCTCGCATCCCTCCCTGTCCTACTACAACTGTGTGTGTGTGTGTAAAGAAAGAAAAAAGAATACATTGGCTTTCTCTCTATCGAGAAGATGGCCTACGCAACGCAGATCAAAGGCCTAATACGTGTAATATAATACGCGTCTGGCCGTGTATAAATCACGCACGAATGATCTGGTCGGGCCCAACTCTTCTCGTACGCTTATTTTTCCGTGTTGAGGCACTATCATAAAATCACACAAACCCCAACACGTGTGTGTCTTGGAAGGAAGATGGCCTACGCAACGCAGATCAAAGGCCTAATACGTGTAGTACACACGTCTGCCGTGTAAATCACGCACGAATGATCTGGTCGGGCCCAACTCTTCTCCACCACACCACATCCCAACTTTGTACATTTTTATATATTTTTGTGCGTTGGGGCACCTTCATAATCACAAACCCCAACAACACATATATCTCTCTCTCTTTGAAAGATTTGTTGTGGCCTACGCAACGCAGATCAAAGGCCTAATACGTGTAGTACACACGTCTGGCCGTGTAAATCACGCACGAATGATCTGGCGGGCTCAACAATATCTTTTTTTTTTATATGAATTCTTATCCACAAACTAATCGAATTCATTTTCTCTCCTCCTCTCCTCTCTCTTTGAGATATATTGGAACATTGTAATGATCCTTCCGCAGGTTCACCTACGGAAACCTTGTTACGACTTTTACTTCCTCTAAATAATCAAGTTTGGTCATCTTCCCGGCATCATCGGCAATGCCGAAACATTGCCGCGCACCAGTCCGAAGACCTCACTAAATCATTCAATCGGTAGTAGCGACGGGCGGTGTGTACAAAGGGCAGGGACGTAATCAACGCGAGCTTATGACTCGCGCTTACTGGGAATTCCTCGTTCATGGGGAATAATTGCAAGCCCCAATCCCTAGCACGAAGGAGGTTCAGCGGGTTACCCGGGCCTTTCGGCCAGGGAACACACGCTGATTCCTTCAGTGTAGCGCGCGTGCGGCCCAGAACATCTAAGGGCATCACAGACCTGTTATTGCTCAATCTCGTGCGGCTAGAAGCCGCCTGTCCCTCTAAGAAGATTTGTTTGTACGTTGGTAGTAAAAACCCCACCGGCAGAAGCCGAGAGCCTTCGAGATACCATAATTACGTCTATTTAGCAGGCTAGAGTCTCGTTCGTTATCGGAATTAACCAGACAAATCGCTCCACCAACTAAGAACGGCCATGCACCACCACCCACCGAATCAAGAAAGAGCTATCAATCTGTCAATCCTTCCGGTGTCCGGGCCTGGTGAGGTTTCCCGTGTTGAGTCAAATTAAGCCGCAGGCTCCACTCCTGGTGGTGCCCTTCCGTCAATTCCTTTAAGTTTCAGCTTTGCAACCATACTTCCCCCGGAACCCAAAAGCTTTGGTTTCCCGGAAGCTGCCCGCCGAGTCATCGTAGGAACTTCGGCGGATCGCTAGCTGGCATCGTTTATGGTTAGAACTAGGGCGGTATCTGATCGCCTTCGAACCTCTAACTTTCGTTCTTGATTAATGAAAACATTTTTGGCAAATGCTTTCGCTTCTGTCCGTCTTGCGACGATCCAAGAATTTCACCTCTAACGTCGCAATACGAATGCCCCCATCTGTCCCTATTAATCATTACCTCGGGGTTCCGAAAACCAACAAAATAGAACCGAGGTCCTATTCCATTATTCCATGCACACAGTATTCAGGCGAAGGTAGCCTGCTTTGAGCACTCTAATTTGTTCAAAGTAAACGTACCGGCCCACCTCGACACTCAGTGAAGAGCACCGCGATGGGATATTAGTTGGACCGCCCCGTGAAGAGCAAAGCCCACCGGTAGGACGTACCACATAATGCCAGTTAAACACCGCGAGCGATGAACCGACACTGTGACACACAGATTCAACTACGAGCTTTTTAACCGCAACAACTTTAATATACGCTATTGGAGCTGGAATTACCGCGGCTGCTGGCACCAGACTTGCCCTCCAATGGATCCTCGTTAAAGGATTTAAAGTGTACTCATTCCGATTACGGGGCCTCGGATGAGTCCCGTATCGTTATTTTTCGTCACTACCTCCCCGTGCCGGGAGTGGGTAATTTGCGCGCCTGCTGCCTTCCTTGGATGTGGTAGCCGTTTCTCAGGCTCCCTCTCCGGAATCGAACCCTGATTCCCCGTTACCCGTTACAACCATGGTAGGCGCAGAACCTACCATCGACAGTTGATAAGGCAGACATTTGAAAGATGCGTCGCCGGTGCTATAAGACCATGCGATCAGCACAAAGTTATTCAGAGTCACCAAAGCAAACGATGGACGAGTGTAAACACCCGCCACCGATTGGTTTTGATCTAATAAAAGCGTTCCTACCATCTCTGGTCGGAACTCTGTTTTGCATGTATTAGCTCTAGAATTACCACAGTTATCCAAGTAAATTTTAGTACGATCTAAGAAACCATAACTGATTTAATGAGCCATTCGCGGTTTCACCTTAATACGGCATGTACTGAGACATGCATGGCTTAATCTTTGAGACAAGCATATGACTACTGGCAGGATCAACCAGGGAACTATACAATATGTATATATAAAATGGACAAAATTTAAATCCTTTTCCATCGTCGCCTGTTTCATATATATATGTCAGGTCGACACACCATTTTTCTCTTTCAAATATGTACAAGTTTTGCCACATTCCGCGCTTGTAACATATCTTCTTTAACGCTCAATTTCTTTCATTTTTCTACCATACAGATATTTTACCGTACGCCCAAAAACGTACGTATTATATTTTTGTTCTATCATAAAATCACATTTTTCTACGTACGCCAGCTTCGTACGTTTCTATCTTTGCCTTCATAAAATCACAAGATAATTTTATCTTCAAGAGTCTCGCTATTAACATCTTGTAAGATAAATGTACGTCCCAGCTAAAACGTACAAATACTTCAAGTTAAGTAATAATATATCATCGCTATTGACAAATTTTTAAGATCCAAGACACAGTTCTCTCTATATGTTTTAATATTTTTTATGTACTCAAATATATTCAAAGGAAAAAGTACATGGGTGATGCCATAGTCGTGGAAGCGCGTACGCTCACGCTGATCTTCTGACCGCCGGAAGCACGAAACCTCTGATCTGGGCAAAATCGGCAAGCCGAGGAAGAACGGACAGGACACATGCTGGACTGGCGAGAAAGCGTGTTCTTCCGCTCGCGCTAGGCATTTCGATTTCTGACACCTCTTGATTTAAAAAATCAGTTTTTTGATAGTTTTCTCTCTCCACTGGGCTATTCATTTTAGCCACAGTTTTCAATTGGTACGATTTGCTTCCAAATCTTACAGATGCATTTTAAAAAATTTTTCCATCGCTCGGACAGAAGAGTCGATTGCTCAGTGAGTACGAGTATACATACAAAGTGCATACGGGTAACCAACCCCGTAGGGCTTGCCACATATGGGCCATTCGGTCAAAGACACCGACCCGTGGCCACGCTGTGTGGAGAAAAGTCCGTAACGTAAACGGCACGAAACAGTCAGGACCGAAGCCCCGAAGGAGCTCTGAGACAGCTTCTCGACCGAGATCGTAGAATTGGCCCAAAACCCGCTCTGCTCCGTCCGCCTCGCACGGACCGTGTATCTCTTATAGATACCGAACGGCCGGCAAGGACGCCGGCGCCGCCG
The DNA here is from genome assembly GCF_051020955.1 of Megalopta genalis. NCBI lineage: Eukaryota > Metazoa > Arthropoda > Insecta > Hymenoptera > Halictidae > Megalopta > Megalopta genalis. The sequence continues at coordinate 108,576 of NW_027476190.1, read as the reverse complement.
GCCGAATAGCACGCGCGCTTATGAGTGTAAACCGCTGCGGCAACAGACCGCCCGGCCGTGCTGTTGTAACATAGCGCGTGAACGAACGAAAAAAATTTTTATAGTAAACATTAAAATAAATTACACTACCGTAAACTACACAAAAAATTACACATTTTTTCCCAATATGAAAATTTTCACAAACTTTTTAAAGTCCCATCGCATCGAGTAAACTTTTTTAATAACGCGTCCGCACGATTCTAAATGCTTAATCCATATGTGAAATCGTTCACTGATCACGAATATCGCATTTAAAAAAATTACAAAAATTTATTTTTCAAAATAATCAAAAAAAACCGAAAAATCACAAGAGTAAAGTACCATTATTTTAAACAACATGTCGTTCTAAATGCTTAATCCCTATGTAAAAAAGTTATTTAAGCAAGAATATGTAATCGAAAAAAATTAGAAAAATTTATTTTAGCCGTAAATCGAAAATAATGGGGACACCGGAGCTGTTCGAAGCGCCGAGACGCGCCGCGTACGGCCGAATATTTTCTAAGTCCCAACGTACCGATCAAGAGTAAAGTACCATTTTCCTACATTAGATTTCGTTCTAAATGCTTAATCCCTATGTAAAAACGTTAGTTAAGCAAGAATATCGTATTTTTAAAAAAATCTAATGATAGGATTTTCCAGAAAATTGAAAAAACCGAAAAATGTCAAGAGTAAAGTGCCATTTTCTGACATTAGATTTCGTTCTAAATGCTTAATCCCTATGTAGAAACGTTAGTTAAGCAAGAATATCGTATTTTTAAAAAAATCTAATGATAGGATTTTTCAGAAAATTGAAAAAACCGTAAAATGTCAAGAGTAAAGTGCCATTATTTTAAACAATGTATCGTTCTAAATGCTTAATCCCTATGTAAAAAAGTTATTTAAGCAAGAATATGTTATTGAAAAAAATTAGAAAAATTTATTTTAGCCGTAAATCGAAAATAATGGGGACACCGGAGCTGTTCGAAGCGCCGAGACGCGCCGCGTACGGCCGAATATTTTCTAAGTCCCAACGTACCGATCAAGAGTAAAGTACCATTTTCCTACATTAGATTTCGTTCTAAATGCTTAATCCCTATGTAAAAACGTTAGTTAAGCAAGAATATCGTATTTTTAAAAAAATCTAATGATAGGATTTCCCAGAAAATTGAAAAAACCGAAAAATGTCAAGAGTAAAGTGCCATTTTCTGACATTAGATTTCGTTCTAAATGCTTAATCCCTATGTAGAAACGTTAGTTAAGCAAGAATATCGTATTTTTAAAAAAATCTAATGATAGGATTTTTCAGAAAATTGAAAAAACCGTAAAATATCAAGAGTAAAGTGCCCTTATTTTAAACAATGTATCGTTCTAAATGCTTAATCCCTATGTAAAACAGTTATTTTAGCAGGAATATGTTATTGAAAAAAATTAGAAAAATTTATTTTAGCCGTAAATCGAAAATAATGGGGACACCGGAGCTGTTCGAAGCGCCGAGCGCGCCGCGTACGCCCGAATATTTTCAAAGTCCCAACGTACCGATCAAGAGTAAAGTACCATTTTCCTACATTAGATTTCGTTCTAAATACTTAATCCCTATGTAAAAACGTTAGTTAAGCAAGAATATCGTATTTTTAAAAAAATCTAATGATAGGATTTTCCAGAAAATTGAAAAAACCGAAAAATGTCAAGAGTAAAGTGCCATTTTCTGACATTAGATTTCGTTCTAAATGCTTAATCCCTATGTAGAAACGTTAGTTATGCAAGATTATCGCATTTTTAAAAAAATCTAATGATAGGATTTTTCAGAAAATTGAAAAAACCGTAAAATGTCAAGAGTAAAGTGCCCTTATTTTAAACATTATATCGTTCTAAATGCTTAATCCCTATGTAAAAAAGTTATCTAAGCAAGAATATGTTATTGAATAAAACGAGAAAAATTTATTTTAGCCGTAAATCGAAAATAATGGGTCGAGCGAATCGGTCGATTGCGCCGAGACGCGCTATGATGCAACAGACGAGCGATTGGAACGCCCGAATATTTTCAAAGTCCCAACGTACCGGTCAAGAGTAAAGTACCATTTTCCTACATTAGATTTCGTTCTAAATGCTTAATCCCTATGTAAAAACGTTAGTTAAGCAAGAATATCGTATTTTTAAAAAAATCTAATGATAGGATTTTCCAGAAAATTGAAAAAACCGAAAAATGTCAAGAGTAAAGTGCCATTTTCTGACATTAGATTTCGTTCTAAATGCTTAATCCCTATGTAGAAACGTTAGTTAAGCAAGAATATCGTATTTTTAAAAAAATCTAATGATAGGATTTTTCAGAAAATTGAAAAAACCGTAAAATGTCAAGAGTAAAGTGCCATTATTTTAAACAATGTATCGTTCTAAATGCTTAATCCCTATGTAAAAAAGTTATTTAAGCAAGAATATGTTATTGAAAAAAATTAGAAAAATTTATTTTAGCCGTAAATCGAAAATAATGGGGACACCGGAGCTGTTCGAAGCGCCGAGACGCGCCGCGTACGGCCGAATATTTTCCAAGTCCCAACGTACCGATCAAGAGTAAAGTACCATTTTCCTACATTAGATTTCGTTCTAAATGCTTAATCCCTATGTAAAAACGTTAGTTAAGCAAGAATATCGTATTTTTAAAAAAATCTAATGATAGGATTTTCCAGAAAATTGAAAAAACCGAAAAATGTCAAGAGTAAAGTGCCATTTTCTGACATTAGATTTCGTTCTAAATGCTTAATCCCTATGTAGAAACGTTAGTTAAGCAAGAATATCGTATTTTTAAAAAAATCTAATGATAGGATTTTTCAGAAAATTGAAAAAACCGTAAAATGTCAAGAGTAAAGTGCCATTATTTTAAACAATGTATCGTTCTAAATGCTTAATCCCTATGTAAAAAAGTTATTTAAGCAAGAATATGTTATTGAAAAAAATTAGAAAAATTTATTTTAGCCGTAAATCGAAAATAATGGGGACACCGGAGCTGTTCGAAGCGCCGAGACGCGCCGCGTACGGCCGAATATTTTCTAAGTCCCAACGTACCGATCAAGAGTAAAGTACCATTTTCCTACATTAGATTTCGTTCTAAATGCTTAATCCCTATGTAAAAACGTTAGTTAAGCAAGAATATCGTATTTTTAAAAAAATCTAATGATAGGATTTCCCAGAAAATTGAAAAAACCGAAAAATGTCAAGAGTAAAGTGCCATTTTCTGACATTAGATTTCGTTCTAAATGCTTAATCCCTATGTAGAAACGTTAGTTAAGCAAGAATATCGTATTTTTAAAAAAATCTAATGATAGGATTTTTCAGAAAATTGAAAAAACCGTAAAATGTCAAGAGTAAAGTGCCCTTATTTTAAACAATGTATCGTTCTAAATGCTTAATCCCTATGTAAAAAAGTTATTTTAGCAGGAATATGTTATTGAAAAAAATTAGAAAAATTTATTTTAGCCGTAAATCGAAAATAATGGGGACACCGGAGCTGTTCGAAGCGCCGAGCGCGCCGCGTACGCCCGAATATTTTCAAAGTCCCAACGTACCGATCAAGAGTAAAGTACCATTTTCCTACATTAGATTTCGTTCTAAATACTTAATCCCTATGTAAAAACGTTAGTTAAGCAAGAATATCGTATTTTTAAAAAAATCTAATGATAGGATTTTCCAGAAAATTGAAAAAACCGGAAAATGTCAAGAGTAAAGTGCCATTTTCTGACATTAGATTTCGTTCTAAATGCTTAATCCCTATGTAGAAACGTTAGTTAAGCAAGAATATCGTATTCTAAAAAAAATCTAATGATAGGATTTTTCAGAAAATTGAAAAAACCGTAAAATGTCAAGAGTAAAGTGCCCTTATTTTAAACAATGTATCGTTCTAAATGCTTAATCCCTATGTAAAAAAGTTATTTAAGCAAGAATATGTTATTGAATAAAATGAGAAAAATTTATTTTAGCCGTAAATCGAAAATAATGGATCGAGCGAATCGGTCGATTGCGCCGAGACGCGCTATGATGCAACAGACGAGCGATTGGAACGCCCGAATATTTTCAAAGTCCCAACGTACCGGTCAAGAGTAAAGTACCATTTTCCTACATTAGATTTCGTTCTAAATGCTTAATCCCTATGTAAAAACGTTAGTTAAGCAAGAATATCGTATTTTTAAAAAAATCTAATGATAGGATTTTCCAGAAAATTGAAAAAACCGAAAAATGTCAAGAGTAAAGTGCCATTTTCTGACATTAGATTTCGTTCTAAATGCTTAATCCCTATGTAGAAACGTTAGTTAAGCAAGATTATCGTATTTTTAAAAAAATCTAATGATAGGATTTTTCAGAAAATTGAAAAAACCGTAAAATGTCAAGAGTAAAGTGCCCTTATTTTAAACATTATATCGTTCTAAATGCTTAATCCCTATGTAAAAAAGTTATCTAAGCAAGAATATGTTATTGAATAAAATGAGAAAAATTTATTTTAGCCGTAAATCGAAAATAATGGGTCGAGCGAATCGGTCGATTGCGCCGAGACGCGCTATGATGCAACAGACGAGCGATTGGAACGCCCGAATATTTTCAAAGTCCCAACGTACCGGTCAAGAGTAAAGTACCATTTTCCTACATTAGATTTCGTTCTAAATGCTTAATCCCTATGTAAAAACGTTAGTTAAGCAAGAATATCGTATTTTTAAAAAAATCTAATGATAGGATTTTTCAGAAAATTGAAAAAACCGTAAAATATCAAGAGTAAAGTGCCCTTATTTTAAACAATGTATCGTTCTAAATGCTTAATCCCTATGTAAAAAAGTTATTTTAGCAGGAATATGTTATTGAAAAAAATTAGAAAAATTTATTTTAGCCGTAAATCGAAAATAATGGGGACACCGGAGCTGTTCGAAGCGCCGAGCGCGTCGCGTACGCCCGAATATTTTCAAAGTCCCAACGTACCGATCAAGAGTAAAGTACCATTTTCCTACATTAGATTTCGTTCTAAATACTTAATCCCTATGTAAAAACGTTAGTTAAGCAAGAATATCGTATTTTTAAAAAAATCTAATGATAGGATTTTCCAGAAAATTGAAAAAACCGGAAAATGTCAAGAGTAAAGTGCCATTTTCTGACATTAGATTTCGTTCTAAATGCTTAATCCCTATGTAGAAACGTTAGTTAAGCAAGAATATCGTATTCTAAAAAAAATCTAATGATAGGATTTTTCAGAAAATTGAAAAAACCGTAAAATGTCAAGAGTAAAGTGCCCTTATTTTAAACAATGTATCGTTCTAAATGCTTAATCCCTATGTAAAAAAGTTATTTAAGCAAGAATATGTTATTGAATAAAATGAGAAAAATTTATTTTAGCCGTAAATCGAAAATAATGGATCGAGCGAATCGGTCGATTGCGCCGAGACGCGCTATGATGCAACAGACGAGCGATTGGAACGCCCGAATATTTTCAAAGTCCCAACGTACCGATCAAGAGTAAAGTACCATTTTCCTACATTAGATTTCGTTCTAAATGCTTAATACCTATGTAAAAACGTTAGTTAAGCAAGAATATCGTATTTTTAAAAAAATCTAATGATAGGATTTCCCAGAAAATTGAAAAAACCGAAAAATGTCAAGAGTAAAGTGCCATTTTCTGACATTAGATTTCGTTCTAAATGCTTAATCCCTATGTAGAAACGTTAGTTAAGCAAGAATATCGTATTTTTAAAAAAATCTAATGATAGGATTTTTCAGAAAATTGAAAAAACCGTAAAATGTCAAGAGTAAAGTGCCCTTATTTTAAACATTATATCGTTCTAAATGCTTAATCCCTATGTAAAAAAGTTATCTAAGCAAGAATATGTTATTGAATAAAATGAGAAAAATTTATTTTAGCCGTAAATCGAAAATAATGGGTCGAGCGAATCGGTCGATTGCGCCGAGACGCGCTATGATGCAACAGACGAGCGATTGGAACGCCCGAATATTTTCAAAGTCCCAACGTACCGGTCAAGAGTAAAGTACCATTTTCCTACATTAGATTTCGTTCTAAATGCTTAATCCCTATGTAAAAACGTTAGTTAAGCAAGAACATCGTATTTTTAAAAAAATCTAATGATAGGATTTTCCAGAAAATTGAAAAAACCGAAAAATGTCAAGAGTAAAGTGCCATTTTCTGACATTAGATTTCGTTCTAAATGCTTAATCCCTATGTAGAAACGTTAGTTAAGCAAGAATATCGTATTCTAAAAAAAATCTAATGATAGGATTTTTCAGAAAATTGAAAAAACCGTAAAATGTCAAGAGTAAAGTGCCCTTATTTTAAACAATGTATCGTTCTAAATGCTTAATCCCTATGTAAAAAAGTTATCTAAGGAAGAATATGTTATTGAATAAAATGAGAAAAATTTATTTTAGCCGTAAATCGAAAATAATGGGTCGAGCGAATCGGTCGATTGCGCCGAGACGCGCTATGATGCAACAGACGAGCGATTGGAACGCCCGAATATTTTCAAAGTCCCAACGTACCGGTCAAGAGTAAAGTACCATTTTCCTACATTAGATTTCGTTCTAAATGCTTAATCCCTATGTAAAAACGTTAGTTAAGCAAGAATATCGTATTTTAAAAAAAATCTAATGATAGGATTTTCCAGAAAATTGAAAAAACCGAAAAATGTCAAGAGTAAAGTGCCATTTTCTGACATTAGATTTCGTTCTAAATGCTTAATCCCTATGTAGAAACGTTAGTTATGCAAGATTATCGTATTTTTAAAAAAATCTAATGATAGGATTTTTCAGAAAATTGAAAAAACCGTAAAATGTCAAGAGTAAAGTGCCCTTATTTTAAACATTATATCGTTCTAAATGCTTAATCCCTATGTAAAAAAGTTATCTAAGCAAGAATATGTTATTGAATAAAATGAGAAAAATTTATTTTAGCCGTAAATCGAAAAAAAGACTGTTCGTTTCTCTGTCTCTCTCGCGCGATCGAAGTATTGATGTTTCCCGGCAATGTAATGGGATATTAATTAAACTTTATACACGAAATTACTCGTTTTGATCCCCGCTACACAGCCGTATACTTTTTATAATTTTGTGGAATCGGGAACCTTGAAATATTTAACATAACGCGGATCGACTGTCTCTGTCTCTTTCTAGATCGGAATAATCGATGTTTCCCGGCAAACTAATGGGATATTAATTATACTTTATACACGAAATTACTCGTTTTGATCCCCGCTACACAGCCGTATACTTTTTATAATTTTGTGGAATCGGTAACCTTGAAATATTTAACATAACGCGGATCGACTGTCTCTGTCTCTTTCTAGATCGGAATAATCGATGTTTCCCGGCAAACTATTGGGAGTTTAATTAAACTTTATACATGAAATTACTCGTTTTGATCCCCGCTACACAGCCGTATACTTTTTATAATTTTGTGGAATCGGGAACCTTGAAATATTTAACATAACGCGGATCGACTGTCTCTGTCTCTTTCTAGATCGGAATAATCGATGTTTCCCGGCAAACTATTGGGAGATTAATTAAACTTTATACATGAAATTACTCGTTTTGGTCCCCGCTACACAGCCGTATACTTTTTATAATTTTATGGAATCGGTAACCTTGAAATATTTAACATAACGCGGATCGACTGTCTCTGTCTCTTTCTAGATCGGAATAATCGATGTTTCCCGGCAAACTAATGGGATATTAATTATACTTTATACACGAAATTACTCGTTTTGATCCCCGCTACACAGCCGTATACTTTTTATAATTTTGTGGAATCGGTAACCTTGAAATATTTAACATAACGCGGATCGACTGTCTCTGTCTCTTTCTAGATCGGAATAATCGATGTTTCCCGGCAAACTAATGGGAGTTTAATTAAACTTTATACACGAAATTACTCGTTTTGATCCCCGCTACACAGCCGTATACTTTTTATAATTTTGTGGAATCGGGAACCTTGAAATATTTAACATAACGCGGATCGTCTGTCTCTGTCTCTTTCTAGATCGGAATAATCGATGTTTCCCGGCAAACTATTGGGAGTTTAATTAAACTTTATACATGAAATTACTCGTTTTGATCCCCGCTACACAGCCGTATACTTTTTATAATTTTGTGGAATCGGTAACCTGGAGATATTTAACATAACGCGGATCGTCTATCTCTGTCTCTTTCTAGATCGGAATAATCGATGTTTCCCGGCAAAGTAATGGGAGATTAATTAAACTTTATACACGAAATTACTCGTTTTGATCCCCGCTACACAGCCGTATACTTTTTATAATTTTGTGGAATCGGAAACCTTGAAATATTTAACATAACGCGGATCGACTGTCTCTGTCTCTTTCTAGATCGGAATAATCGATGTTTCCCGGCAGACTATTGGGAGTTTAATTAAACTTTATACATGAAATTACTCGTTTTGATCCCCGCTACACAGCCGTATACTTTTTATAATTTTGTGGAATCGGTAACCTGGAGATATTTAACATAACGCGGATCGTCTATCTCTGTCTCTTTCTAGATCGGAATAATCGATGTTT
>NW_027476190.1:77500-90000 GCF_051020955.1 Megalopta genalis | reverse complement strand
CCGATATTTTCGTCCTTTGGACTTTCCCAACGATTCCTTTTTTTCTTTTTTTTTTTTACACCACAGCGAAGACTTGAGGAAGCGTGATTAGCACGCTCGCATCCCTCCCTGTCCTACTACAACTGTGTGTGTGTGTGTAAAGAAAGAAAAAAGAATACATTGGCTTTCTCTCTATCGAGAAGATGGCCTACGCAACGCAGATCAAAGGCCTAATACGTGTAATATAATACGCGTCTGGCCGTGTATAAATCACGCACGAATGATCTGGTCGGGCCCAACTCTTCTCGTACGCTTATTTTTCCGTGTTGAGGCACTATCATAAAATCACACAAACCCCAACACGTGTGTGTCTTGGAAGGAAGATGGCCTACGCAACGCAGATCAAAGGCCTAATACGTGTAGTACACACGTCTGCCGTGTAAATCACGCACGAATGATCTGGTCGGGCCCAACTCTTCTCCACCACACCACATCCCAACTTTGTACATTTTTATATATTTTTGTGCGTTGGGGCACCTTCATAATCACAAACCCCAACAACACATATATCTCTCTCTCTTTGAAAGATTTGTTGTGGCCTACGCAACGCAGATCAAAGGCCTAATACGTGTAGTACACACGTCTGGCCGTGTAAATCACGCACGAATGATCTGGCGGGCTCAACAATATCTTTTTTTTTTATATGAATTCTTATCCACAAACTAATCGAATTCATTTTCTCTCCTCCTCTCCTCTCTCTTTGAGATATATTGGAACATTGTAATGATCCTTCCGCAGGTTCACCTACGGAAACCTTGTTACGACTTTTACTTCCTCTAAATAATCAAGTTTGGTCATCTTCCCGGCATCATCGGCAATGCCGAAACATTGCCGCGCACCAGTCCGAAGACCTCACTAAATCATTCAATCGGTAGTAGCGACGGGCGGTGTGTACAAAGGGCAGGGACGTAATCAACGCGAGCTTATGACTCGCGCTTACTGGGAATTCCTCGTTCATGGGGAATAATTGCAAGCCCCAATCCCTAGCACGAAGGAGGTTCAGCGGGTTACCCGGGCCTTTCGGCCAGGGAACACACGCTGATTCCTTCAGTGTAGCGCGCGTGCGGCCCAGAACATCTAAGGGCATCACAGACCTGTTATTGCTCAATCTCGTGCGGCTAGAAGCCGCCTGTCCCTCTAAGAAGATTTGTTTGTACGTTGGTAGTAAAAACCCCACCGGCAGAAGCCGAGAGCCTTCGAGATACCATAATTACGTCTATTTAGCAGGCTAGAGTCTCGTTCGTTATCGGAATTAACCAGACAAATCGCTCCACCAACTAAGAACGGCCATGCACCACCACCCACCGAATCAAGAAAGAGCTATCAATCTGTCAATCCTTCCGGTGTCCGGGCCTGGTGAGGTTTCCCGTGTTGAGTCAAATTAAGCCGCAGGCTCCACTCCTGGTGGTGCCCTTCCGTCAATTCCTTTAAGTTTCAGCTTTGCAACCATACTTCCCCCGGAACCCAAAAGCTTTGGTTTCCCGGAAGCTGCCCGCCGAGTCATCGTAGGAACTTCGGCGGATCGCTAGCTGGCATCGTTTATGGTTAGAACTAGGGCGGTATCTGATCGCCTTCGAACCTCTAACTTTCGTTCTTGATTAATGAAAACATTTTTGGCAAATGCTTTCGCTTCTGTCCGTCTTGCGACGATCCAAGAATTTCACCTCTAACGTCGCAATACGAATGCCCCCATCTGTCCCTATTAATCATTACCTCGGGGTTCCGAAAACCAACAAAATAGAACCGAGGTCCTATTCCATTATTCCATGCACACAGTATTCAGGCGAAGGTAGCCTGCTTTGAGCACTCTAATTTGTTCAAAGTAAACGTACCGGCCCACCTCGACACTCAGTGAAGAGCACCGCGATGGGATATTAGTTGGACCGCCCCGTGAAGAGCAAAGCCCACCGGTAGGACGTACCACATAATGCCAGTTAAACACCGCGAGCGATGAACCGACACTGTGACACACAGATTCAACTACGAGCTTTTTAACCGCAACAACTTTAATATACGCTATTGGAGCTGGAATTACCGCGGCTGCTGGCACCAGACTTGCCCTCCAATGGATCCTCGTTAAAGGATTTAAAGTGTACTCATTCCGATTACGGGGCCTCGGATGAGTCCCGTATCGTTATTTTTCGTCACTACCTCCCCGTGCCGGGAGTGGGTAATTTGCGCGCCTGCTGCCTTCCTTGGATGTGGTAGCCGTTTCTCAGGCTCCCTCTCCGGAATCGAACCCTGATTCCCCGTTACCCGTTACAACCATGGTAGGCGCAGAACCTACCATCGACAGTTGATAAGGCAGACATTTGAAAGATGCGTCGCCGGTGCTATAAGACCATGCGATCAGCACAAAGTTATTCAGAGTCACCAAAGCAAACGATGGACGAGTGTAAACACCCGCCACCGATTGGTTTTGATCTAATAAAAGCGTTCCTACCATCTCTGGTCGGAACTCTGTTTTGCATGTATTAGCTCTAGAATTACCACAGTTATCCAAGTAAATTTTAGTACGATCTAAGAAACCATAACTGATTTAATGAGCCATTCGCGGTTTCACCTTAATACGGCATGTACTGAGACATGCATGGCTTAATCTTTGAGACAAGCATATGACTACTGGCAGGATCAACCAGGGAACTATACAATATGTATATATAAAATGGACAAAATTTAAATCCTTTTCCATCGTCGCCTGTTTCATATATATATGTCAGGTCGACACACCACTTTTCTCTTTCAAATATGTACAAGTTTTGCCACATTCCGCGCTTGTAACATATCTTCTTTAACGCTCAATTTCTTTCATTTTTCTACCATACAGATATTTTACCGTACGCCCAAAAACGTACGTATTATATTTTTGTTCTATCGTAAAATCACATTTTTCTACGTACGCCAGCTTCGTACGTTTCTATCTTTGCCTTCATAAAATCACAAGATAATTTTATCTTCAAGAGTCTCGCTATTAACATCTTGTAAGATAAATGTACGTCCCAGCTAAAACGTACAAATACTTCAAGTTAAGTAATAATATATCATCGCTATTGACAAATTTTTAAGATCCAAGACACAGTTCTCTCTATATGTTTTAATATTTTTTATGTACTCAAATATATTCAAAGGAAAAAGTACATGGGTGATGCCATAGTCGTGGAAGCGCGTACGCTCACGCTGATCTTCTGACCGCCGGAAGCACGAAACCTCTGATCTGGGCAAAATCGGCAAGCCGAGGAAGAACGGACAGGACACATGCTGGACTGGCGAGAAAGCGTGTTCTTCCGCTCGCGCTAGGCATTTCGATTTCTGACACCTCTTGATTTAAAAAATCAGTTTTTTGATAGTTTTCTCTCTCCACTGGGCTATTCATTTTAGCCACAGTTTTCAATTGGTACGATTTGCTTCCAAATCTTACAGATGCATTTTAAAAAATTTTTCCATCGCTCGGACAGAAGAGTCGATTGCTCAGTGAGTACGAGTATACATACAAAGTGCATACGGGTAACCAACCCCGTAGGGCTTGCCACATATGGGCCATTCGGTCAAAGACACCGACCCGTGGCCACGCTGTGTGGAGAAAAGTCCGTAACGTAAACGGCACGAAACAGTCAGGACCGAAGCCCCGAAGGAGCTCTGAGACAGCTTCTCGACCGAGATCGTAGAATTGGCCCAAAACCCGCTCTGCTCCGTCCGCCTCGCACGGACCGTGTATCTCTTATAGATACCGAACGGCCGGCAAGGACGCCGGCGCCGCCGGCCGAATAGCACGCGCGCTTACGAGTGTAAACCGCCGCGGCAACAGACCGCCCGGCCGTGCTGTTGTAACATAGCGCGTGAACGAACGAAAAAAAAATTTATAGTAAACATTAAAATAAATTACACCACCGTAAACTAGACAAAAAATTACACATTTTTTCCCAATATGAAAATTTTCACAAACTTTTCAAAGTCCCATCGCATCGAGTAAACTTTTTTAATAACGCTTCCGCACGATTCTAAATGCTTAATCCATATGTGAAATCGTTCACTGATCACGAATATCGTATTTAAAAAAATTACAAAAATTTATTTTTCCAAATAATCAAAAAAAACCGAAAAATCACAAGAGTAAAGTACCATTATTTTAAACAATATGTCGTTCTAAATGCTTAATCCCTATGTAAAAAAGTTATCTAAGCAAGAATATGTAATTGAAAAAAATTAGAAAAATTTATTTTAGCCGTAAATCGAAAATAATGGGGACACCGGAGCTGTTCGAAGCGCCGAGACGCGCCGCGTACGGCCGAATATTTTCTAAGTCCCAACGTACCGATCAAGAGTAAAGTACCATTTTCCTACATTAGATTTCGTTCTAAATGCTTAATCCCTATGTAAAAACGTTAGTTAAGCAAGAATATCGTATTTTTAAAAAAATCTAATGATAGGATTTCCCAGAAAATTGAAAAAACCGTAAAATGTCAAGAGTAAAGTGCCATTTTCTGACATTAGATTTCGTTCTAAATGCTTAATCCCTATGTAGAAACGTTAGTTAAGCAAGAATATCGTATTTTTAAAAAAATCTAATGATAGGATTTTTCAGAAAATTGAAAAAACCGTAAAATGTCAAGAGTAAAGTGCCCTTATTTTAAACAATGTATCGTTCTAAATGCTTAATCCCTATGTAAAAAAGTTATTTTAGCAGGAATATGTTATTGAAAAAAATTAGAAAAATTTATTTTAGCCGTAAATCGAAAATAATGGGGACACCGGAGCTGTTCGAAGCGCCGAGCGCGCCGCGTACGCCCGAATATTTTCAAAGTCCCAACGTACCGATCAAGAGTAAAGTACCATTTTCCTACATTAGATTTCGTTCTAAATACTTAATCCCTATGTAAAAACGTTAGTTAAGCAAGAATATCGTATTTTTAAAAAAATCTAATGATAGGATTTTCCAGAAAATTGAAAAAACCGAAAAATGTCAAGAGTAAAGTGCCATTTTCTGACATTAGATTTCGTTCTAAATGCTTAATCCCTATGTAGAAACGTTAGTTAAGCAAGAATATCGTATTCTTAAAAAAATCTAATGATAGGATTTTTCAGAAAATTGAAAAAACCGTAAAATGTCAAGAGTAAAGTGCCCTTATTTTAAACAATGTATCGTTCTAAATGCTTAATCCCTATGTAAAAAAGTTATTTAAGCAAGAATATGTTATTGAATAAAATGAGAAAAATTTATTTTAGCCGTAAATCGAAAATAATGGATCGAGCGAATCGGTCGATTGCGCCGAGACGCGCTATGATGCAACAGACGAGCGATTGGAACGCCCGAATATTTTCAAAGTCCCAACGTACCGATCAAGAGTAAAGTACCATTTTCCTACATTAGATTTCGTTCTAAATGCTTAATCCCTATGTAAAAACGTTAGTTAAGCAAGAATATCGTATTTTTAAAAAAATCTAATGATAGGATTTTCCAGAAAATTGAAAAAACCGAAAAATGTCAAGAGTAAAGTGCCATTTTCTGACATTAGATTTCGTTCTAAATGCTTAATCCCTATGTAGAAACGTTAGTTAAGCAAGAATATCGTATTTTTAAAAAAATCTAATGATAGGATTTTTCAGAAAATTGATAAAACCGTAAAATGTCAAGAGTAAAGTGCCCTTATTTTAAACAATGTATCGTTCTAAATGCTTAATCCCTATGTAAAAAAGTTATTTTAGCAGGAATATGTTATTGAATAAAATGAGAAAAATTTATTTTAGCCGTAAATCGAAAATAATGGATCGAGCGAATCGGTCGATTGCGCCGAGACGCGCTATGATGCAACAGACGAGCGATTGGAACGCCCGAATATTTTCTAAGTGCCAACGTACCGATCAAGAGTAAAGTACCATTTTCCTACATTAGATTTCGTTCTAAATGCTTAATCCCTATGTAAAAACGTTAGTTAAGCAAGAATATCGTATTTTTAAAAAAATCTAATGATAGGATTTCCCAGAAAATTGAAAAAACCGAAAAATGTCAAGAGTAAAGTGCCATTTTCTGACATTAGATTTCGTTCTAAATGCTTAATCCCTATGTAGAAACGTTAGTTAAGCAAGAATATCGTATTTTTAAAAAAATCTAATGATAGGATTTTTCAGAAAATTGAAAAAACCGTAAAATGTCAAGAGTAAAGTGCCCTTATTTTAAACAATGTATCGTTCTAAATGCTTAATCCCTATGTAAAAAAGTTATTTTAGCAGGAATATGTTATTGAAAAAAATTAGAAAAATTTATTTTAGCCGTAAATCGAAAATAATGGATCGAGCGAATCGGTCGATTGCGCCGAGACGCGCTATGATGCAACAGACGAGCGATTGGAACGCCCGAATATTTTCAAAGTCCCAACGTACCGATCAAGAGTAAAGTACCATTTTCCTACATTAGATTTCGTTCTAAATGCTTAATCCCTATGTAAAAACGTTAGTTAAGCAAGAATATCGTATTTTTAAAAAAATCTAATGATAGGATTTCCCAGAAAATTGAAAAAACCGAAAAATGTCAAGAGTAAAGTGCCATTTTCTGACATTAGATTTCGTTCTAAATGCTTAATCCCTATGTAGAAACGTTAGTTAAGCAAGAATATCGTATTTTTAAAAAAATCTAATGATAGGATTTTTCAGAAAATTGAAAAAACCGTAAAATATCAAGAGTAAAGTGCCCTTATTTTAAACAATGTATCGTTCTAAATGCTTAATCCCTATGTAAAACAGTTATTTTAGCAGGAATATGTTATTGAAAAAAATTAGAAAAATTTATTTTAGCCGTAAATCGAAAATAATGGGGACACCGGAGCTGTTCGAAGCGCCGAGCGCGCCGCGTACGCCCGAATATTTTCAAAGTCCCAACGTACCGATCAAGAGTAAAGTACCATTTTCCTACATTAGATTTCGTTCTAAATACTTAATCCCTATGTAAAAACGTTAGTTAAGCAAGAATATCGTATTTTTAAAAAAATCTAATGATAGGATTTTCCAGAAAATTGAAAAAACCGAAAAATGTCAAGAGTAAAGTGCCATTTTCTGACATTAGATTTCGTTCTAAATGCTTAATCCCTATGTAGAAACGTTAGTTATGCAAGATTATCGTATTTTTAAAAAAATCTAATGATAGGATTTTTCAGAAAATTGAAAAAACCGTAAAATGTCAAGAGTAAAGTGCCCTTATTTTAAACATTATATCGTTCTAAATGCTTAATCCCTATGTAAAAAAGTTATCTAAGCAAGAATATGTTATTGAATAAAACGAGAAAAATTTATTTTAGCCGTAAATCGAAAATAATGGGTCGAGCGAATCGGTCGATTGCGCCGAGACGCGCTATGATGCAACAGACGAGCGATTGGAACGCCCGAATATTTTCAAAGTCCCAACGTACCGGTCAAGAGTAAAGTACCATTTTCCTACATTAGATTTCGTTCTAAATGCTTAATCCCTATGTAAAAACGTTAGTTAAGCAAGAATATCGTATTTTTAAAAAAATCTAATGATAGGATTTTCCAGAAAATTGAAAAAACCGAAAAATGTCAAGAGTAAAGTGCCATTTTCTGACATTAGATTTCGTTCTAAATGCTTAATCCCTATGTAGAAACGTTAGTTAAGCAAGAATATCGTATTTTTAAAAAAATCTAATGATAGGATTTTTCAGAAAATTGAAAAAACCGTAAAATGTCAAGAGTAAAGTGCCATTATTTTAAACAATGTATCGTTCTAAATGCTTAATCCCTATGTAAAAAAGTTATTTAAGCAAGAATATGTTATTGAAAAAAATTAGAAAAATTTATTTTAGCCGTAAATCGAAAATAATGGGGACACCGGAGCTGTTCGAAGCGCCGAGACGCGCCGCGTACGGCCGAATATTTTCTAAGTCCCAACGTACCGATCAAGAGTAAAGTACCATTTTCCTACATTAGATTTCGTTCTAAATGCTTAATCCCTATGTAAAAACGTTAGTTAAGCAAGAATATCGTATTTTTAAAAAAATCTAATGATAGGATTTTCCAGAAAATTGAAAAAACCGAAAAATGTCAAGAGTAAAGTGCCATTTTCTGACATTAGATTTCGTTCTAAATGCTTAATCCCTATGTAGAAACGTTAGTTAAGCAAGAATATCGTATTTTTAAAAAAATCTAATGATAGGATTTTTCAGAAAATTGAAAAAACCGTAAAATGTCAAGAGTAAAGTGCCATTATTTTAAACAATGTATCGTTCTAAATGCTTAATCCCTATGTAAAAAAGTTATTTAAGCAAGAATATGTTATTGAAAAAAATTAGAAAAATTTATTTTAGCCGTAAATCGAAAATAATGGGGACACCGGAGCTGTTCGAAGCGCCGAGACGCGCCGCGTACGGCCGAATATTTTCTAAGTCCCAACGTACCGATCAAGAGTAAAGTACCATTTTCCTACATTAGATTTCGTTCTAAATGCTTAATCCCTATGTAAAAACGTTAGTTAAGCAAGAATATCGTATTTTTAAAAAAATCTAATGATAGGATTTCCCAGAAAATTGAAAAAACCGAAAAATGTCAAGAGTAAAGTGCCATTTTCTGACATTAGATTTCGTTCTAAATGCTTAATCCCTATGTAGAAACGTTAGTTAAGCAAGAATATCGTATTTTTAAAAAAATCTAATGATAGGATTTTTCAGAAAATTGAAAAAACCGTAAAATATCAAGAGTAAAGTGCCCTTATTTTAAACAATGTATCGTTCTAAATGCTTAATCCCTATGTAAAACAGTTATTTTAGCAGGAATATGTTATTGAAAAAAATTAGAAAAATTTATTTTAGCCGTAAATCGAAAATAATGGGGACACCGGAGCTGTTCGAAGCGCCGAGCGCGCCGCGTACGCCCGAATATTTTCAAAGTCCCAACGTACCGATCAAGAGTAAAGTACCATTTTCCTACATTAGATTTCGTTCTAAATACTTAATCCCTATGTAAAAACGTTAGTTAAGCAAGAATATCGTATTTTTAAAAAAATCTAATGATAGGATTTTCCAGAAAATTGAAAAAACCGAAAAATGTCAAGAGTAAAGTGCCATTTTCTGACATTAGATTTCGTTCTAAATGCTTAATCCCTATGTAGAAACGTTAGTTATGCAAGATTATCGTATTTTTAAAAAAATCTAATGATAGGATTTTTCAGAAAATTGAAAAAACCGTAAAATGTCAAGAGTAAAGTGCCCTTATTTTAAACATTATATCGTTCTAAATGCTTAATCCCTATGTAAAAAAGTTATCTAAGCAAGAATATGTTATTGAATAAAATGAGAAAAATTTATTTTAGCCGTAAATCGAAAATAATGGGTCGAGCGAATCGGTCGATTGCGCCGAGACGCGCTATGATGCAACAGACGAGCGATTGGAACGCCCGAATATTTTCAAAGTCCCAACGTACCGGTCAAGAGTAAAGTACCATTTTCCTACATTAGATTTCGTTCTAAATGCTTAATCCCTATGTAAAAACGTTAGTTAAGCAAGAATATCGTATTTTTAAAAAAATCTAATGATAGGATTTTCCAGAAAATTGAAAAAACCGAAAAATGTCAAGAGTAAAGTGCCATTTTCTGACATTAGATTTCGTTCTAAATGCTTAATCCCTATGTAGAAACGTTAGTTAAGCAAGAATATCGTATTTTTAAAAAAATCTAATGATAGGATTTTTCAGAAAATTGAAAAAACCGTAAAATGTCAAGAGTAAAGTGCCATTATTTTAAACAATGTATCGTTCTAAATGCTTAATCCCTATGTAAAAAAGTTATTTAAGCAAGAATATGTTATTGAAAAAAATTAGAAAAATTTATTTTAGCCGTAAATCGAAAATAATGGGGACACCGGAGCTGTTCGAAGCGCCGAGACGCGCCGCGTACGGCCGAATATTTTCTAAGTCCCAACGTACCGATCAAGAGTAAAGTACCATTTTCCTACATTAGATTTCGTTCTAAATGCTTAATCCCTATGTAAAAACGTTAGTTAAGCAAGAATATCGTATTTTTAAAAAAATCTAATGATAGGATTTCCCAGAAAATTGAAAAAACCGAAAAATGTCAAGAGTAAAGTGCCATTTTCTGACATTAGATTTCGTTCTAAATGCTTAATCCCTATGTAGAAACGTTAGTTAAGCAAGAATATCGTATTTTTAAAAAAATCTAATGATAGGATTTTTCAGAAAATTGAAAAAACCGTAAAATATCAAGAGTAAAGTGCCCTTATTTTAAACAATGTATCGTTCTAAATGCTTAATCCCTATGTAAAACAGTTATTTTAGCAGGAATATGTTATTGAAAAAAATTAGAAAAATTTATTTTAGCCGTAAATCGAAAATAATGGGGACACCGGAGCTGTTCGAAGCGCCGAGCGCGCCGCGTACGCCCGAATATTTTCAAAGTCCCAACGTACCGATCAAGAGTAAAGTACCATTTTCCTACATTAGATTTCGTTCTAAATACTTAATCCCTATGTAAAAACGTTAGTTAAGCAAGAATATCGTATTTTTAAAAAAATCTAATGATAGGATTTTCCAGAAAATTGAAAAAACCGAAAAATGTCAAGAGTAAAGTGCCATTTTCTGACATTAGATTTCGTTCTAAATGCTTAATCCCTATGTAGAAACGTTAGTTATGCAAGATTATCGTATTTTTAAAAAAATCTAATGATAGGATTTTTCAGAAAATTGAAAAAACCGTAAAATGTCAAGAGTAAAGTGCCCTTATTTTAAACATTATATCGTTCTAAATGCTTAATCCCTATGTAAAAAAGTTATCTAAGCAAGAATATGTTATTGAATAAAATGAGAAAAATTTATTTTAGCCGTAAATCGAAAATAATGGGTCGAGCGAATCGGTCGATTGCGCCGAGACGCGCTATGATGCAACAGACGAGCGATTGGAACGCCCGAATATTTTCAAAGTCCCAACGTACCGGTCAAGAGTAAAGTACCATTTTCCTACATTAGATTTCGTTCTAAATGCTTAATCCCTATGTAAAAACGTTAGTTAAGCAAGAATATCGTATTTTAAAAAAAATCTAATGATAGGATTTTCCAGAAAATTGAAAAAACCGAAAAATGTCAAGAGTAAAGTGCCATTTTCTGACATTAGATTTCGTTCTAAATGCTTAATCCCTATGTAGAAACGTTAGTTAAGCAAGAATATCGTATTTTTAAAAAAATCTAATGGTAGGATTTTTCAGAAAATTGAAAAAACCGTAAAATGTCAAGAGTAAAGTGCCCTTATTTTAAACATTATATCGTTCTAAATGCTTAATCCCTATGTAAAAAAGTTATCTAAGCAAGAATATGTTATTGAATAAAATGAGAAAAATTTATTTTAGCCGTAAATCGAAAATAATGGGTCGAGCGAATCGGTCGATTGCGCCGAGACGCGCTATGATGCAACAGACGAGCGATTGGAACGCCCGAATATTTTCAAAGTCCCAACGTACCGATCAAGAGTAAAGTACCATTTTCCTACATTAGATTTCGTTCTAAATGCTTAATCCCTATGTAAAAACGTTAGTTAAGCAAGAATATCGTATTTTTAAAAAAATCTAATGATAGGATTTCCCAGAAAATTGAAAAAACCGAAAAATGTCAAGAGTAAAGTGCCATTTTCTGACATTAGATTTCGTTCTAAATGCTTAATCCCTATGTAGAAACGTTAGTTAAGCAAGAATATCGTATTTTTAAAAAAATCTAATGATAGGATTTTTCAGAAAATTGAAAAAACCGTAAAATATCAAGAGTAAAGTGCCCTTATTTTAAACAATGTATCGTTCTAAATGCTTAATCCCTATGTAAAACAGTTATTTTAGCAGGAATATGTTATTGAAAAAAATTAGAAAAATTTATTTTAGCCGTAAATCGAAAATAATGGGGACACCGGAGCTGTTCGAAGCGCCGAGCGCGCCGCGTACGCCCGAATATTTTCAAAGTCCCAACGTACCGATCAAGAGTAAAGTACCATTTTCCTACATTAGATTTCGTTCTAAATGCTTAATCCCTATGTAAAAACGTTAGTTAAGCAAGAATATCGTATTTTTTAAAAAATCTAATGATAGGATTTCCCAGAAAATTGAAAAAACCGAAAAATGTCAAGAGTAAAGTGCCATTTTCTGACATTAGATTTCGTTCTAAATGCTTAATCCCTATGTAGAAACGTTAGTTAAGCAAGAATATCGTATTTTTAAAAAAATCTAATGATAGGATTTTTCAGAAAATTGAAAAAACCGTAAAATATCAAGAGTAAAGTGCCCTTATTTTAAACATTATATCGTTCTAAATGCTTAATCCCTATGTAAAAAAGTTATCTAAGGAAGAATATGTTATTGAATAAAATGAGAAAAATTTATTTTAGCCGTAAATCGAAAAAAAGACTGTTCGTTTCTCTGTCTCTCTCGCGCGATCGAAGTATTGATGTTTCCCGGCAATGTAATGG
>NW_027476190.1:67500-72500 GCF_051020955.1 Megalopta genalis | reverse complement strand
GGTCCGCATGATTTCTCATGTGGAGATTATAGACGTCTAGACACACTAACTGTTGTTAGTGCCCGCGTGGTCTAGACGGCTGTACCGGGGTCTGGGTTGATCCTAAGTTCCACTAACGTTTTCTAATGTAATGTTCTCTCTATATTTCAATACTGCTATTGCGAATTTTGTGAAGTGTCCGAATGTGTCTTCTAGAACGAGTTCTCTGAGCTGGCAAGGCCAGTTTATGCCTGTACTGGTGACGGCTACCATAAGGGTTTCTCTTTCTTTGCGTAGGTGTGGGCAGTCGAAGACAATGTGATGTACATTGTCCGCCCGCCCACAATCGCAGATGTCTGATTCTAAGGATTTCATGCTTTTTAATATGTTCCTTATGTTACCGTGACCAGATAGAAGTTGTACGACGTAGTGGTTTAGGACCACCCAGTTTGCTTCAAGTCTTTGGCGAACGTTCCCGAAAAACTCATGTGTTATCTGGCCTTTTGTTGAGTTGGTCCAAATTTCCTGCCAGGCATCGAGAGTCTGCTCCCGGATGTCTTTTTGCAGTTTGTTTTTTATTTCTATGGATGGTGTTGGTTGTAGTGTTGTGAATTCTAAGTTTCGGATTTTGAAATTTTGATTTCTGCTTAGATTGTATTTTGCTCTTCTCTCCTCTAAGAGTAGTTCTATCGGTACTGCGCCTGTGATTACCATTAGGGCATCGTATGAGATTGTTCTATATGATTTTGAAACTCTGATAAGGGCATGTCTTTGAGTTTTGTGTAAGAGTCTAATGTGATGTGAATTGTTAACCTTGTCTGACCAGGCAGCAGCGGCGTAGGTGAGTATAGGAACAAAGACTCCGTTGTAAATAGTAGCTAGGGTCTTGTGGTTAAGTCCCCAGTTGGATTTGGCAATTGTAGCAAGAGCGTGAAATATCATTTTGCTTTTATTTGATATTAGTTGCAGGTGAGGAGTTATGTTTAATCTTGTGCCAAATTTGACACCGAGATATTTAACGGAGTTTTTCATTTTAAGTGAGCTGTTCCCGATCTTGACTGTGGGAGGTCTTCTAATATCTAGAAAGCCTTTTAGCAGAATCATTTCTGATTTCTGTGATGAAATTTGGAGTTTTTGTTCCCTACACCATTCTAAGATTGTGGCTGTGATGGAGTTTGCAGTTGTTTCCAACTGTAATCTAGAGTCTCCTGAAGTGAGGACTATTAGGTCGTCCGCGTAAGCAATGACTTTGTGGCCTAGACTATTTAGGCGATTTAGAAGTTCGTCGAATATTAAGTTCCAGAACATGGGTCCCAGGATAGAACCTTGAGGGCAACCTTTGTTTACTGATTTGCGGGATATGAAGCTAGAGGTGACTATCTCTGCTGTTCGGTCAGAGAGGTAACTTTGAATAACTTTGTATATATTTTGCGGACAATTTCTATTTTTTAGGTTCCAGAGGATGCTGGGCCACCATACCGAATCGAAAGCTCCTGAGATGTCGAAGAGCAGACCTATCATATATTTGTTCCGAGAGTAAGTTACATGTTTTCTTAATTCAACCATGGCGTCCTCTGTTGACCTTCCGGGTTTGAATCCGAATTGTCTATCAGAGGTGAGCTCATGGTTGTGCAGAAGGCAGTGGATCTTATTGGCCATAAGCTTTTCCAGAATTTTGCCGAGGACTGGGAGGAGAGAGATCGGCCTATAGGACTTAGGATCGCTCTCCTCTTTCTCTTTTCCTTTAAGTAGCACACGAATCTGAGCACGCTTCCATTGTTTTGGGAATACGCCGTGGGTTAGGCAATCATCAAACAGTTCTGTGATTTCCCCATGTAGGGTAGTCCAGGCCCGCTTAATGATTACGTTTTCTAGTCGGTCGTGTCCGGGGGCTTTATTCGGTTTAAGGGATTTTACTATTGTGGCTATGTCTGTTTTTAAGAATGGGGGAGAATTTTCCGTGGCTGGAGGTGACGACGTCTCCAGTCGGATGTTAATTTGTCTGTTTGTTTCGTTGGTCGTGTTATCGTCTGGAACTAGGTGGGCTAAGAGTTTGTCTATTGTGTCGCGTAGTGTGATTGTTTGTTCACCTTGTATTTGTATACTTTCGCATACTTTGTCTGCTTTTAGTTTTTTGTTTGCTATTTTGTATGTTATTCCCCATGCGTTTTCGTTTCCTTCCTTGGAGACGAAGTTTCTCCAGCTTTTGAGTTTCGCGGATCTAATTTTTGATATATATTTATTTCGGAGGGTTCGATAAGACTCTCCTAAGGATTGCCTTACCGATTTCGTTTTTGTTCTTTGATAGATACGTCTTGCCTCAGTGACCTCTTTTCTAAGTTTGCTTAGTTGCGGAGTCCACCAAGGGACGGATTTCGGGAAGCGTGTTTTTTGCGGGATGGATTGTTCTGCTGCTGTTATGATTTTATTTTCTATTTTCGCGGCGAGTGATTCTGGAGTTGAGGTTTCTAAGGGGGGCGGGTCGTTTGTAGTTTTGTTGGAGAGACAGTGGTGAAATTTGTCCCAGTCTGCTTTTTTAACGTTGAACCTATTGGTTCTGACTGGTCGGCTAGAAGTGTGGAATAGTTGGATGGAATAGGTTATTAGACTGTGGTCGCTCGTGGTCGTACTGTCATGTACCGACCAACACCTGATTTTGTCGAATGAGTTTGCACACGCTAGAGTGAGATCAATGTTAGAAGTTCCTCTAGGTGTGTTGAATGTGAAGGTTGCGGAAGGCTTATTAACTACGAAGAGTCTGTGTTGGGAGATGAAATCTTCCATTGTCTCTCCTCGAGGATCTGTGCGTTTGCTGAACCAGAGGGGGGAGTTCGCGTTTGAATCTAAGCTAATTATTATTTTATGCCCCTTGAGAGTTGTAATTGCTTTATCTAGGTGGGCTAAGTATGAGTCTATGTTTTCGCAAAATTGGAGATACGCGTTGATTATGTAGAATCTGTCGTCTTTCGTGCAGATTTCTACGCATGTGCAATGGGTGTTGCTTATTTGTGCGATCTTAAGGGCTTCTATTTCGGTGTTGAAAATAACTATTGCTGATTTAATTTTGTCCGCGGTAGAGATTTTTGAAAAGCGTTTTTTGTCGGTTATGATTTTTGTAGTAATTCCGAAGCCTGGGATGGAGTTCGCGTTACTGTAGGGCTCCTGAAGCAAGAGTATATCTATCTTTTTGTTTGTCGCTATCTGTCTGAGTTCGTCAGTTACTGTCTTAGAACCTCCGGCGTTTATTTGTGCTACTTTTAGGATTCGCGTGCTACTTGTGTTGCGTCTAGTGGATACTTGGCCTATTTTAAGGGTGGGCATGGATTGGGAGTGGTTAGGTTTATAAACCATAATCCGTGCGAGCGAGGACCTGATTTATAGCAGCGATGTATGCCGGACATTCGCTGTGGGTGACAGAGTGGGTGGCGGGTTTGCCGGTTTTCTGGCAATTATGGCAGCAGGACGGTTTGGCCTTGTTTGGGCATGTTTTGAAAGTGTGGTCTTGCTCGGCGCAATGACCACAAATGTCTTTCTCGGCGCGGCAGTATTTCGTCGTGTGACCGAAGCTGTGGCACTTGTAACAGCGGGTCGCCGCGATGTAATCGTTGACGCGGCAACAATTCCATGCGACGTAGACTCGCTCTTTCTTGACGAGGATGTCGCGGGCCTGTTTAGACACTTCTAGAATCCAGTTGCATCTATCTCTGTTTTTGTCGCCTGATTTAAATGCGAGTTTGATCTGTTGGGAAATAGATTTTTCGGGGCCGTCGAGATTCTGGTTGACGATAGCCTTAAGTGTGGCTTCGTCACTCTCGAGTTTCGGGACGTCGTACAATATTATTCTGGGATTTTTCTTTAGCGGGGCTCCTACTATTAGGCCGGCAGCTTTCAACTGCGCGTTGCCTTGAAGGGTGGTTAGGTCAGAATTTTTAGAGGACTCGACTAGGATCCCGTTGCCCTGGATCCTCCTGATGCTCTTTATTTGCAATTTGTTCTCGGAAGGGGAAACGAGCTTCAGGACTGCTTCCTTGGTCTTCTCACTGGATTCGAAGACCTTGGGATCCTGTGGAAGGATCGTGATCGCGCTAGGAGGGTTCTGTTTTAAATTTGAAAGAGCCGCAGTTTTGGAGCGGACTCCGACTCTTTCGGCGTAGGTGGTGGGTCGGGAGGGTTCTTTCGAGACTTGACACTTTTCAGTGACTGTCTCGAGGGTCTTGCGCTGCATTTTATTTTCGGAGGTGATGGCGTGGATTTGGCCCTCGAGGTTACTGCAGCGGAGGAGGGACGCTCCAAGGATACTTTGCAGTTTCGCGAGTTTACTGGCGATAAACTGCGATGCTTCGGGATAGAGACCGTTGTCCTGGTCCATTAAGAAGTTCAATAAGGCCATTGAGACCTTTTCGGATTTTAAGCGAAGTTCGTTCGCGGTGAGATCGGGGGAGGGAGTGACGGCGGCCGTCTTGCTGCTGTTGTTTTGCGGATTGTTGGGGGCAGGTGTGACCGGGGGCGGAGAAGGGGCTTCGGATTTTCTCCGGGTTTTGGGGGGCTTTTGAGAGGGCACGTTGGTTAGCGGGGTGTCAGAGTCTAATTCTGCGTCGGAGACTATTCTACGTTTATTTTTTCTGTTGCGTTTACTTACTTTGATGTAGCCCTCTGTATCGGATGTATCGGCTTCCATCCTGTCTGTTGTGGTCGGCTGGCGAGGTGGTGGGTTTGTCGGCTGGCGGTTGGCTGCTGGGCTGGCGTCCAGGTCGTCTAGGAGTTGCACACGGATTTTTTTCTTCGGATTTTTGGAAACTCACACGTGAAAAATAATGTACGTATCAAGAAATTTGCGCGTAACTAGGGACGGTTGCTAAGGAGTTTTCGCGGAGGAATGTACTACAGGCCGAGAAACCGTTACTTTTACCGTTAAGCGGTACCGTTACCTGGCCGGCGACCCTTGTAATCCGGGACGGCGCAGGTAGTCAAAATTTACGGACGCGAACAATTTAAAGTAAATGTTTATGCTTATAACTTTT
>NW_027476190.1:50000-62500 GCF_051020955.1 Megalopta genalis | reverse complement strand
CCAACGATTCCTTTTTTTCTTTTTTTTTTTTACACCACAGCGAAGACTTGAGGAAGCGTGATTAGCACGCTCGCATCCCTCCCTGTCCTACTACAACTGTGTGTGTGTGTGTAAAGAAAGAAAAAAGAATACATTGGCTTTCTCTCTATCGAGAAGATGGCCTACGCAACGCAGATCAAAGGCCTAATACGTGTAATATAATACGCGTCTGGCCGTGTATAAATCACGCACGAATGATCTGGTCGGGCCCAACTCTTCTCGTACGCTTATTTTTCCGTGTTGAGGCACTATCATAAAATCACACAAACCCCAACACGTGTGTGTCTTGGAAGGAAGATGGCCTACGCAACGCAGATCAAAGGCCTAATACGTGTAGTACACACGTCTGCCGTGTAAATCACGCACGAATGATCTGGTCGGGCCCAACTCTTCTCCACCACACCACATCCCAACTTTGTACATTTTTATATATTTTTGTGCGTTGGGGCACCTTCATAATCACAAACCCCAACAACACATATATCTCTCTCTCTTTGAAAGATTTGTTGTGGCCTACGCAACGCAGATCAAAGGCCTAATACGTGTAGTACACACGTCTGGCCGTGTAAATCACGCACGAATGATCTGGCGGGCTCAACAATATCTTTTTTTTTTATATGAATTCTTATCCACAAACTAATCGAATTCATTTTCTCTCCTCCTCTCCTCTCTCTTTGAGATATATTGGAACATTGTAATGATCCTTCCGCAGGTTCACCTACGGAAACCTTGTTACGACTTTTACTTCCTCTAAATAATCAAGTTTGGTCATCTTCCCGGCATCATCGGCAATGCCGAAACATTGCCGCGCACCAGTCCGAAGACCTCACTAAATCATTCAATCGGTAGTAGCGACGGGCGGTGTGTACAAAGGGCAGGGACGTAATCAACGCGAGCTTATGACTCGCGCTTACTGGGAATTCCTCGTTCATGGGGAATAATTGCAAGCCCCAATCCCTAGCACGAAGGAGGTTCAGCGGGTTACCCGGGCCTTTCGGCCAGGGAACACACGCTGATTCCTTCAGTGTAGCGCGCGTGCGGCCCAGAACATCTAAGGGCATCACAGACCTGTTATTGCTCAATCTCGTGCGGCTAGAAGCCGCCTGTCCCTCTAAGAAGATTTGTTTGTACGTTGGTAGTAAAAACCCCACCGGCAGAAGCCGAGAGCCTTCGAGATACCATAATTACGTCTATTTAGCAGGCTAGAGTCTCGTTCGTTATCGGAATTAACCAGACAAATCGCTCCACCAACTAAGAACGGCCATGCACCACCACCCACCGAATCAAGAAAGAGCTATCAATCTGTCAATCCTTCCGGTGTCCGGGCCTGGTGAGGTTTCCCGTGTTGAGTCAAATTAAGCCGCAGGCTCCACTCCTGGTGGTGCCCTTCCGTCAATTCCTTTAAGTTTCAGCTTTGCAACCATACTTCCCCCGGAACCCAAAAGCTTTGGTTTCCCGGAAGCTGCCCGCCGAGTCATCGTAGGAACTTCGGCGGATCGCTAGCTGGCATCGTTTATGGTTAGAACTAGGGCGGTATCTGATCGCCTTCGAACCTCTAACTTTCGTTCTTGATTAATGAAAACATTTTTGGCAAATGCTTTCGCTTCTGTCCGTCTTGCGACGATCCAAGAATTTCACCTCTAACGTCGCAATACGAATGCCCCCATCTGTCCCTATTAATCATTACCTCGGGGTTCCGAAAACCAACAAAATAGAACCGAGGTCCTATTCCATTATTCCATGCACACAGTATTCAGGCGAAGGTAGCCTGCTTTGAGCACTCTAATTTGTTCAAAGTAAACGTACCGGCCCACCTCGACACTCAGTGAAGAGCACCGCGATGGGATATTAGTTGGACCGCCCCGTGAAGAGCAAAGCCCACCGGTAGGACGTACCACATAATGCCAGTTAAACACCGCGAGCGATGAACCGACACTGTGACACACAGATTCAACTACGAGCTTTTTAACCGCAACAACTTTAATATACGCTATTGGAGCTGGAATTACCGCGGCTGCTGGCACCAGACTTGCCCTCCAATGGATCCTCGTTAAAGGATTTAAAGTGTACTCATTCCGATTACGGGGCCTCGGATGAGTCCCGTATCGTTATTTTTCGTCACTACCTCCCCGTGCCGGGAGTGGGTAATTTGCGCGCCTGCTGCCTTCCTTGGATGTGGTAGCCGTTTCTCAGGCTCCCTCTCCGGAATCGAACCCTGATTCCCCGTTACCCGTTACAACCATGGTAGGCGCAGAACCTACCATCGACAGTTGATAAGGCAGACATTTGAAAGATGCGTCGCCGGTGCTATAAGACCATGCGATCAGCACAAAGTTATTCAGAGTCACCAAAGCAAACGATGGACGAGTGTAAACACCCGCCACCGATTGGTTTTGATCTAATAAAAGCGTTCCTACCATCTCTGGTCGGAACTCTGTTTTGCATGTATTAGCTCTAGAATTACCACAGTTATCCAAGTAAATTTTAGTACGATCTAAGAAACCATAACTGATTTAATGAGCCATTCGCGGTTTCACCTTAATACGGCATGTACTGAGACATGCATGGCTTAATCTTTGAGACAAGCATATGACTACTGGCAGGATCAACCAGGGAACTATACAATATGTATATATAAAATGGACAAAATTTAAATCCTTTTCCATCGTCGCCTGTTTCATATATATATGTCAGGTCGACACACCATTTTTCTCTTTCAAATATGTACAAGTTTTGCCACATTCCGCGCTTGTAACATATCTTCTTTAACGCTCAATTTCTTTCATTTTTCTACCATACAGATATTTTACCGTACGCCCAAAAACGTACGTATTATATTTTTGTTCTATCATAAAATCACATTTTTCTACGTACGCCAGCTTCGTACGTTTCTATCTTTGCCTTCATAAAATCACAAGATAATTTTATCTTCAAGAGTCTCGCTATTAACATCTTGTAAGATAAATGTACGTCCCAGCTAAAACGTACAAATACTTCAAGTTAAGTAATAATATATCATCGCTATTGACAAATTTTTAAGATCCAAGACACAGTTCTCTCTATATGTTTTAATATTTTTTATGTACTCAAATATATTCAAAGGAAAAAGTACATGGGTGATGCCATAGTCGTGGAAGCGCGTACGCTCACGCTGATCTTCTGACCGCCGGAAGCACGAAACCTCTGATCTGGGCAAAATCGGCAAGCCGAGGAAGAACGGACAGGACACATGCTGGACTGGCGAGAAAGCGTGTTCTTCCGCTCGCGCTAGGCATTTCGATTTCTGACACCTCTTGATTTAAAAAATCAGTTTTTTGATAGTTTTCTCTCTCCACTGGGCTATTCATTTTAGCCACAGTTTTCAATTGGTACGATTTGCTTCCAAATCTTACAGATGCATTTTAAAAAATTTTTCCATCGCTCGGACAGAAGAGTCGATTGCTCAGTGAGTACGAGTATACATACAAAGTGCATACGGGTAACCAACCCCGTAGGGCTTGCCACATATGGGCCATTCGGTAAAAGACACCGACCCGTGGCCACGCTGTGTGGAGAAAAGTCCGTAACGTAAACGGCACGAAACAGTCAGGACCGAAGCCCCGAAGGAGCTCTGAGACAGCTTCTCGACCGAGATCGTAGAATTGGCCCAAAACCCGCTCTGCTCCGTCCGCCTCGCACGGACCGTGTATCTCTTATAGATACCGAACGGCCGGCAAGGACGCCGGCGCCGCCGGCCGAATAGCACGCGCGCTTATGAGTGTAAACCGCTGCGGCAACAGACCGCCCGGCCGTGCTGTTGTAACATAGCGCGTGAACGAACGAAAAAAATTTTTATAGTAAACATTAAAATAAATTACACTACCGTAAACTAGACAAAAAATTACACATTTTTTCCCAATATGAAAATTTTCACAAACTTTTTAAAGTCCCATCGCATCGAGTAAACTTTTTTAATAACGCGTCCGCACGATTCTAAATGCTTAATCCATATGTGAAATCGTTCACTGATCACGAATATCGCATTTAAAAAAATTACAAAAATTTATTTTTCAAAATAATCAAAAAAAACCGAAAAATCACAAGAGTAAAGTACCATTATTTTAAACAACATGTCGTTCTAAATGCTTAATCCCTATGTAAAAAAGTTATTTAAGCAAGAATATGTAATCGAAAAAAATTAGAAAAATTTATTTTAGCCGTAAATCGAAAATAATGGGGACACCGGAGCTGTTCGAAGCGCCGAGACGCGCCGCGTACGGCCGAATATTTTCTAAGTCCCAACGTACCGATCAAGAGTAAAGTACCATTTTCCTACATTAGATTTCGTTCTAAATGCTTAATCCCTATGTAAAAACGTTAGTTAAGCAAGAATATCGTATTTTTAAAAAAATCTAATGATAGGATTTTCCAGAAAATTGAAAAAACCGAAAAATGTCAAGAGTAAAGTGCCATTTTCTGACATTAGATTTCGTTCTAAATGCTTAATCCCTATGTAGAAACGTTAGTTAAGCAAGAATATCGTATTTTTAAAAAAATCTAATGATAGGATTTTTCAGAAAATTGAAAAAACCGTAAAATGTCAAGAGTAAAGTGCCATTATTTTAAACAATGTATCGTTCTAAATGCTTAATCCCTATGTAAAAAAGTTATTTAAGCAAGAATATGTTATTGAAAAAAATTAGAAAAATTTATTTTAGCCGTAAATCGAAAATAATGGGGACACCGGAGCTGTTCGAAGCGCCGAGACGCGCCGCGTACGGCCGAATATTTTCTAAGTCCCAACGTACCGATCAAGAGTAAAGTACCATTTTCCTACATTAGATTTCGTTCTAAATGCTTAATCCCTATGTAAAAACGTTAGTTAAGCAAGAATATCGTACTTTTAAAAAAATCTAATGATAGGATTTCCCAGAAAATTGAAAAAACCGAAAAATGTCAAGAGTAAAGTGCCATTTTCTGACATTAGATTTCGTTCTAAATGCTTAATCCCTATGTAGAAACGTTAGTTAAGCAAGAATATCGTATTTTTAAAAAAATCTAATGATAGGATTTTTCAGAAAATTGAAAAAACCGTAAAATATCAAGAGTAAAGTGCCCTTATTTTAAACAATGTATCGTTCTAAATGCTTAATCCCTATGTAAAACAGTTATTTTAGCAGGAATATGTTATTGAAAAAAATTAGAAAAATTTATTTTAGCCGTAAATCGAAAATAATGGGGACACCGGAGCTGTTCGAAGCGCCGAGCGCGCCGCGTACGCCCGAATATTTTCAAAGTCCCAACGTACCGATCAAGAGTAAAGTACCATTTTCCTACATTAGATTTCGTTCTAAATACTTAATCCCTATGTAAAAACGTTAGTTAAGCAAGAATATCGTATTTTTAAAAAAATCTAATGATAGGATTTTCCAGAAAATTGAAAAAACCGAAAAATGTCAAGAGTAAAGTGCCATTTTCTGACATTAGATTTCGTTCTAAATGCTTAATCCCTATGTAGAAACGTTAGTTATGCAAGATTATCGTATTTTTAAAAAAATCTAATGATAGGATTTTTCAGAAAATTGAAAAAACCGTAAAATGTCAAGAGTAAAGTGCCCTTATTTTAAACATTATATCGTTCTAAATGCTTAATCCCTATGTAAAAAAGTTATCTAAGCAAGAATATGTTATTGAATAAAACGAGAAAAATTTATTTTAGCCGTAAATCGAAAATAATGGGTCGAGCGAATCGGTCGATTGCGCCGAGACGCGCTATGATGCAACAGACGAGCGATTGGAACGCCCGAATATTTTCAAAGTCCCAACGTACCGGTCAAGAGTAAAGTACCATTTTCCTACATTAGATTTCGTTCTAAATGCTTAATCCCTATGTAAAAACGTTAGTTAAGCAAGAATATCGTATTTTTAAAAAAATCTAATGATAGGATTTTCCAGAAAATTGAAAAAACCGAAAAATGTCAAGAGTAAAGTGCCATTTTCTGACATTAGATTTCGTTCTAAATGCTTAATCCCTATGTAGAAACGTTAGTTAAGCAAGAATATCGTATTTTTAAAAAAATCTAATGATAGGATTTTTCAGAAAATTGAAAAAACCGTAAAATGTCAAGAGTAAAGTGCCATTTTCTGACATTAGATTTCGTTCTAAATGCTTAATCCCTATGTAGAAACGTTAGTTAAGCAAGAATATCGTATTTTTAAAAAAATCTAATGATAGGATTTTTCAGAAAATTGAAAAAACCGTAAAATGTCAAGAGTAAAGTGCCATTATTTTAAACAATGTATCGTTCTAAATGCTTAATCCCTATGTAAAAAAGTTATTTAAGCAAGAATATGTTATTGAAAAAAATTAGAAAAATTTATTTTAGCCGTAAATCGAAAATAATGGGGACACCGGAGCTGTTCGAAGCGCCGAGACGCGCCGCGTACGGCCGAATATTTTCTAAGTCCCAACGTACCGATCAAGAGTAAAGTACCATTTTCCTACATTAGATTTCGTTCTAAATGCTTAATCCCTATGTAAAAACGTTAGTTAAGCAAGAATATCGTATTTTTAAAAAAATCTAATGATAGGATTTCCCAGAAAATTGAAAAAACCGAAAAATGTCAAGAGTAAAGTGCCATTTTCTGACATTAGATTTCGTTCTAAATGCTTAATCCCTATGTAGAAACGTTAGTTAAGCAAGAATATCGTATTTTTAAAAAAATCTAATGATAGGATTTTTCAGAAAATTGAAAAAACCGTAAAATATCAAGAGTAAAGTGCCCTTATTTTAAACAATGTATCGTTCTAAATGCTTAATCCCTATGTAAAACAGTTATTTTAGCAGGAATATGTTATTGAAAAAAATTAGAAAAATTTATTTTAGCCGTAAATCGAAAATAATGGGGACACCGGAGCTGTTCGAAGCGCCGAGCGCGCCGCGTACGCCCGAATATTTTCAAAGTCCCAACGTACCGATCAAGAGTAAAGTACCATTTTCCTACATTAGATTTCGTTCTAAATACTTAATCCCTATGTAAAAACGTTAGTTAAGCAAGAATATCGTATTTTTAAAAAAATCTAATGATAGGATTTTTCAGAAAATTGAAAAAACCGTAAAATGTCAAGAGTAAAGTGCCCTTATTTTAAACATTATATCGTTCTAAATGCTTAATCCCTATGTAAAAAAGTTATCTAAGCAAGAATATGTTATTGAATAAAATGAGAAAAATTTATTTTAGCCGTAAATCGAAAATAATGGGTCGAGCGAATCGGTCGATTGCGCCGAGACGCGCTATGATGCAACAGACGAGCGATTGGAACGCCCGAATATTTTCAAAGTCCCAACGTACCGGTCAAGAGTAAAGTACCATTTTCCTACATTAGATTTCGTTCTAAATGCTTAATCCCTATGTAAAAACGTTAGTTAAGCAAGAATATCGTATTTTAAAAAAAATCTAATGATAGGATTTTCCAGAAAATTGAAAAAACCGAAAAATGTCAAGAGTAAAGTGCCATTTTCTGACATTAGATTTCGTTCTAAATGCTTAATCCCTATGTAGAAACGTTAGTTAAGCAAGAATATCGTATTTTTAAAAAAATCTAATGGTAGGATTTTTCAGAAAATTGAAAAAACCGTAAAATGTCAAGAGTAAAGTGCCCTTATTTTAAACATTATATCGTTCTAAATGCTTAATCCCTATGTAAAAAAGTTATCTAAGCAAGAATATGTTATTGAATAAAATGAGAAAAATTTATTTTAGCCGTAAATCGAAAATAATGGGTCGAGCGAATCGGTCGATTGCGCCGAGACGCGCTATGATGCAACAGACGAGCGATTGGAACGCCCGAATATTTTCAAAGTCCCAACGTACCGATCAAGAGTAAAGTACCATTTTCCTACATTAGATTTCGTTCTAAATGCTTAATCCCTATGTAAAAACGTTAGTTAAGCAAGAATATCGTATTTTTAAAAAAATCTAATGATAGGATTTCCCAGAAAATTGAAAAAACCGAAAAATGTCAAGAGTAAAGTGCCATTTTCTGACATTAGATTTCGTTCTAAATGCTTAATCCCTATGTAGAAACGTTAGTTAAGCAAGAATATCGTATTTTTAAAAAAATCTAATGATAGGATTTTTCAGAAAATTGAAAAAACCGTAAAATATCAAGAGTAAAGTGCCCTTATTTTAAACAATGTATCGTTCTAAATGCTTAATCCCTATGTAAAACAGTTATTTTAGCAGGAATATGTTATTGAAAAAAATTAGAAAAATTTATTTTAGCCGTAAATCGAAAATAATGGGGACACCGGAGCTGTTCGCAGCGCCGAGCGCGCCGCGTACGCCCGAATATTTTCAAAGTCCCAACGTACCGATCAAGAGTAAAGTACCATTTTCCTACATTAGATTTCGTTCTAAATACTTAATCCCTATGTAAAAACGTTAGTTAAGCAAGAATATCGTATTTTTAAAAAAATCTAATGATAGGATTTTCCAGAAAATTGAAAAAACCGAAAAATGTCAAGAGTAAAGTGCCATTTTCTGACATTAGATTTCGTTCTAAATGCTTAATCCCTATGTAGAAACGTTAGTTAAGCAAGAATATCGTATTCTTAAAAAAATCTAATGATAGGATTTTTCAGAAAATTGAAAAAACCGTAAAATGTCAAGAGTAAAGTGCCCTTATTTTAAACAATGTATCGTTCTAAATGCTTAATCCCTATGTAAAAAAGTTATTTAAGCAAGAATATGTTATTGAATAAAATGAGAAAAATTTATTTTAGCCGTAAATCGAAAATAATGGATCGAGCGAATCGGTCGATTGCGCCGAGACGCGCTATGATGCAACAGACGAGCGATTGGAACGCCCGAATATTTTCAAAGTCCCAACGTACCGATCAAGAGTAAAGTACCATTTTCCTACATTAGATTTCGTTCTAAATGCTTAATCCCGATGTAAAAACGTTAGTTAAGCAAGAATATCGTATTTTTAAAAAAATCTAATGATAGGATTTCCCAGAAAATTGAAAAAACCGAAAAATGTCAAGAGTAAAGTGCCATTTTCTGACATTAGATTTCGTTCTAAATGCTTAATCCCTATGTAGAAACGTTAGTTAAGCAAGAATATCGTATTTTTAAAAAAATCTAATGATAGGATTTTTCAGAAAATTGAAAAAACCGTAAAATATCAAGAGTAAAGTGCCCTTATTTTAAACAATGTATCGTTCTAAATGCTTAATCCCTATGTAAAAAAGTTATTTTAGCAGGAATATGTTATTGAAAAAAATTAGAAAAATTTATTTTAGCCGTAAATCGAAAATAATGGGGACACCGGAGCTGTTCGAAGCGCCGAGCGCGTCGCGTACGCCCGAATATTTTCAAAGTCCCAACGTACCGATCAAGAGTAAAGTACCATTTTCCTACATTAGATTTCGTTCTAAATACTTAATCCCTATGTAAAAACGTTAGTTAAGCAAGAATATCGTATTTTTAAAAAAATCTAATGATAGGATTTTCCAGAAAATTGAAAAAACCGGAAAATGTCAAGAGTAAAGTGCCATTTTCTGACATTAGATTTCGTTCTAAATGCTTAATCCCTATGTAGAAACGTTAGTTAAGCAAGAATATCGTATTCTAAAAAAAATCTAATGATAGGATTTTTCAGAAAATTGAAAAAACCGTAAAATGTCAAGAGTAAAGTGCCCTTATTTTAAACAATGTATCGTTCTAAATGCTTAATCCCTATGTAAAAAAGTTATTTAAGCAAGAATATGTTATTGAATAAAATGAGAAAAATTTATTTTAGCCGTAAATCGAAAATAATGGATCGAGCGAATCGGTCGATTGCGCCGAGACGCGCTATGATGCAACAGACGAGCGATTGGAACGCCCGAATATTTTCAAAGTCCCAACGTACCGATCAAGAGTAAAGTACCATTTTCCTACATTAGATTTCGTTCTAAATGCTTAATACCTATGTAAAAACGTTAGTTAAGCAAGAATATCGTATTTTTAAAAAAATCTAATGATAGGATTTCCCAGAAAATTGAAAAAACCGAAAAATGTCAAGAGTAAAGTGCCATTTTCTGACATTAGATTTCGTTCTAAATGCTTAATCCCTATGTAGAAACGTTAGTTAAGCAAGAATATCGTATTTTTAAAAAAATCTAATGATAGGATTTTTCAGAAAATTGAAAAAACCGTAAAATGTCAAGAGTAAAGTGCCCTTATTTTAAACAATGTATCGTTCTAAATGCTTAATCCCTATGTAAAAAAGTTATTTTAGCAGGAATATGTTATTGAATAAAATGAGAAAAATTTATTTTAGCCGTAAATCGAAAATAATGGATCGAGCGAATCGGTCGATTGCGCCGAGACGCGCTATGATGCAACAGACGAGCGATTGGAACGCCCGAATATTTTCTAAGTGCCAACGTACCGATCAAGAGTAAAGTACCATTTTCCTACATTAGATTTCGTTCTAAATGCTTAATCCCTATGTAAAAACGTTAGTTAAGCAAGAATATCGTATTTTTAAAAAAATCTAATGATAGGATTTCCCAGAAAATTGAAAAAACCGAAAAATGTCAAGAGTAAAGTGCCATTTTCTGACATTAGATTTCGTTCTAAATGCTTAATCCCTATGTAGAAACGTTAGTTAAGCAAGAATATCGTATTTTTAAAAAAATCTAATGATAGGATTTTTCAGAAAATTGAAAAAACCGTAAAATGTCAAGAGTAAAGTGCCCTTATTTTAAACAATGTATCGTTCTAAATGCTTAATCCCTATGTAAAAAAGTTATTTTAGCAGGAATATGTTATTGAAAAAAATTAGAAAAATTTATTTTAGCCGTAAATCGAAAATAATGGATCGAGCGAATCGGTCGATTGCGCCGAGACGCGCTATGATGCAACAGACGAGCGATTGGAACGCCCGAATATTTTCAAAGTCCCAACGTACCGATCAAGAGTAAAGTACCATTTTCCTACATTAGATTTCGTTCTAAATACTTAATCCCTATGTAAAAACGTTAGTTAAGCAAGAATATCGTATTTTTAAAAAAATCTAATGATAGGATTTTCCAGAAAATTGAAAAAACCGGAAAATGTCAAGAGTAAAGTGCCATTTTCTGACATTAGATTTCGTTCTAAATGCTTAATCCCTATGTAGAAACGTTAGTTAAGCAAGAATATCGTATTCTAAAAAAAATCTAATGATAGGATTTTTCAGAAAATTGAAAAAACCGTAAAATGTCAAGAGTAAAGTGCCCTTATTTTAAACAATGTATCGTTCTAAATGCTTAATCCCTATGTAAAAAAGTTATTTAAGCAAGAATATGTTATTGAATAAAATGAGAAAAATTTATTTTAGCCGTAAATCGAAAATAATGGATCGAGCGAATCGGTCGATTGCGCCGAGACGCGCTATGATGCAACAGACGAGCGATTGGAACGCCCGAATATTTTCAAAGTCCCAACGTACCGATCAAGAGTAAAGTACCATTTTCCTACATTAGATTTCGTTCTAAATGCTTAATACCTATGTAAAAACGTTAGTTAAGCAAGAATATCGTATTTTTAAAAAAATCTAATGATAGGATTTCCCAGAAAATTGAAAAAACCGAAAAATGTCAAGAGTAAAGTGCCATTTTCTGACATTAGATTTCGTTCTAAATGCTTAATCCCTATGTAGAAACGTTAGTTAAGCAAGAATATCGTATTTTTAAAAAAATCTAATGATAGGATTTTTCAGAAAATTGAAAAAACCGTAAAATGTCAAGAGTAAAGTGCCC
The DNA here is from genome assembly GCF_051020955.1 of Megalopta genalis. Classification (NCBI taxonomy): domain Eukaryota; kingdom Metazoa; phylum Arthropoda; class Insecta; order Hymenoptera; family Halictidae; genus Megalopta; species Megalopta genalis. The sequence goes on along the minus strand of NW_027476190.1, from coordinate 50,687 downwards.
TTATTTTAAACATTATATCGTTCTAAATGCTTAATCCCTATGTAAAAAAGTTATCTAAGCAAGAATATGTTATTGAATAAAATGAGAAAAATTTATTTTAGCCGTAAATCGAAAATAATGGGTCGAGCGAATCGGTCGATTGCGCCGAGACGCGCTATGATGCAACAGACGAGCGATTGGAACGCCCGAATATTTTCAAAGTCCCAACGTACCGGTCAAGAGTAAAGTACCATTTTCCTACATTAGATTTCGTTCTAAATGCTTAATCCCTATGTAAAAACGTTAGTTAAGCAAGAACATCGTATTTTTAAAAAAATCTAATGATAGGATTTTCCAGAAAATTGAAAAAACCGAAAAATGTCAAGAGTAAAGTGCCATTTTCTGACATTAGATTTCGTTCTAAATGCTTAATCCCTATGTAGAAACGTTAGTTAAGCAAGAATATCGTATTCTAAAAAAAATCTAATGATAGGATTTTTCAGAAAATTGAAAAAACCGTAAAATGTCAAGAGTAAAGTGCCCTTATTTTAAACAATGTATCGTTCTAAATGCTTAATCCCTATGTAAAAAAGTTATCTAAGGAAGAATATGTTATTGAATAAAATGAGAAAAATTTATTTTAGCCGTAAATCGAAAATAATGGGTCGAGCGAATCGGTCGATTGCGCCGAGACGCGCTATGATGCAA
>NW_027476190.1:37500-45000 GCF_051020955.1 Megalopta genalis | reverse complement strand
CTGCCACATCTCTAAAGTCGCCTCCCTCAGCCTTCTGCGAACTTGGGCTTCGGTGACGACTTCGTCAGCCAATTCGGCCTGACTCACTTGATAGGTTCCATGTTGGAACCCGAGTTTCTTCCTGGCTTTGTACACGCAGCTGAACTCCGCTATCGCCAAGTCCACAGGTATCTCCCCGGCGATCACGGGGATCGCATCAGTGGAGACTGTCCTGTAGGCTTTGACGCAGCCAAGCAGAACATGCCTCTGCGCCCTGGTGAGCACTTTACTCGTCCCAGAGGTAAGGCGGTCTGCCCAGCCCGCGGCAGCATACGTGACGATTGGGACAAACAAGCCGCGGTACAAAGTACGCATCGTCCGATATCCCAATCCCCAGTTCGACTTAGCAATCCTTGCTAGCGCATTAAACGTTCGCAAGGACTTAGCATTCAAATACTCGACATGGGAATGGATACCCAGTCTAGAGTCAAAATGCACGCCAAGGTAACGCACAGAGTCCTTGACGGCAATATTCCGACCTCCTACTTTTATCACAGGTGGCCTCTCTCTGTCGAGAGAGCCTTTTAAGAATACCATCTCGGTCTTGGTCGCAGACAGCGACAATTTCTGCTGGTCGCACCAGCGAGAAATGGTGTCCACAACCAATTGGCCATTGCTTTCTAGACCCTTCCTGCTGTTCGCGAAGATCAAGACAAGAAGGTCGTCTGCATAGGCGATGGGCTCGCAAGCGAGCCCGGCGTTCGATAGGAGCTGTAGAACCTCGTCGAAGACTAAGTTCCAACAGCTCGGACCAAGAATCGATCCCTGTGGGCAGCCCTTAGTGACTTTCTTCCGCACTGCACCGCGATCAGACACCATAGTCACCACGCGGCCGTCGAAGTAGTCGACCACCAATCTAAATAGGTTTTTTGGGCAGCCTCGCTTCCTCAACGCGTTGAGTATGCTTGGCCACCAGACATTATCAAAGGCCGCAGCAATGTCGAAGAGCAGACCCACGACGTACTTTTCCTCTCGACCGGACGCAAGCTCCCTCATCTTTACCACGGCATCAGTCGTGGATCGATGCGGCCTGAATCCGTATTGCCGATCGGAGGCGTAGTCGGGGTGCAAAAACAAACTAGCTAATCGCGTAGCGATTAGCTTCTCCAAGACTTTGCCTACGACCGAAAGCAAGCATATTGGTCTGTAGGACTTTATCTCCGTTTCAGGTTTCTCGGGTCCTTTAAGGATGGTAATGATGGACCCGACTTTCCATTCCACGGGAAAGACTCCGTGTGCCAGGCATCCGTTGTAGAGTCGGAGGAGCTCGCGTGAGATTGTATTACACGAACGTTTTAAAATCTCCGGCTCGATCCGATCTAGGCCTGGACACTTGCCGCTCTTCAGTCGGTTGACCGCCGATCTGAGCTCCGAGAGGGTGAAGGGACTGGCGTCCTCACTCTCCGGCTCGATGGCAGCTTCCCTCCTGACTCGCGCATGATCCGGGGAGTCATTCGCGGGGCTATCGTCCGGAATTAACCCCTCCAGCAGCGCGGAAGCGGTGGAGTCCCAGTCTGTGGTGTAACCCTGGGCAGTGTTACGATTTATATTCGAGATGACCGTGCTGGCTGTCATCTTCTGCCTCGTGATCTTATAAATGAGGCCCCAGGGTTCCTTGTTTCCCTGCTCGGTCACGAATGCACGCCAGCTGTGCGACCGAGCAGCTTTGATGGCGGCTTTGTAGGCCTTTCTCTGTTTAAGATACTCGGTCCTCTTGGCCGCCCTCTGCTCCTCTGAACATGCTGCGTTCTGCGAGGCTCGTCTAAGTTTGTAGACTCGCCTCTTTTGCCTAGTCAGGTCGGCCGTCCACCATGGGACGGATTTTGAATGCCACTGCTTGGTTGGCATCGAGGAGTCGCACGCTTGGACGATCATTCTTTCGATCTCCTGTGCTAGATGTTCGACATCCCCCTTATTGTTCAATGGATCGGGGGATATACTCCTCTTACTTTCCTGCAGCGCCTTGTCGAACTCGGGCCATTTTGCGCTTCGGAGTCGGAACCTTGGTAATAATCCGTTCCGGTTGGTGCTGCTGTTGCTACTAATTTCGGCAGCACCGTCCTCGGCGCAAAAACTCAAAGAAAACTCTATGACTCGGTGGTCGCTGGTCGTCAGGTCCTCGCGGACCTTCCAACCTCGCACCTTGTCGCAAATATCAGGTGTCGATAGTGTGACGTCGATGTATGACTGTCCACTAGGGCTGGAAAACGTCGGAGCGTTTCCAGCCTCGTTCAAGACAACCAAGCCATGGCTCACGATAAACTCTTCGAGTTTACGGCCTCTCACGTCCGTCTCCGCGCTGCCCCACTGGGCTGATTTCGCGTTAACGTCGGCAGAGATAATGACTCGGTTATGCTTAAGTGCGGAAAGGGCTCTCTCCAACCGCGCCAGACCTGATTCAACGTCATCGGAGCATTGAAAGTACTGGCTGATCAGGAAGAAGCTCCCAAACGAACCCGAGATGCTGACACAGGACAAATGCGTGTCGCACAAGTTAGAGACTTTGACCACGGTTAGATCCGGGTTTCTGACCGCTATTGCAGCCATCACCGGTTCGCCTGCCGTGATCAGCCTCGTTCTCAAGCCTAGCCCGGGCACAGTACCCCGCCAGCTATATGGCTCTTGTGCAAGCAACACATCTACCCCTCGCCTATGCATCTCAGTCCGGACTTCGTCGGTCACGTTTCGGGCCCGCTGCATGTTATGCTGCATGACCCGTATGACTCTCGAGCGTCGCCGGTCGTTTGTACTATCCATTCAATTCAAATTATTCTTGTCTAACGCGAGACATCTCCAAAACCAGCGCTTCCTGATAGGAGGCGCAGGCCGGGTCTCGCGACTTGTGTTCAAATGGTCGCCCTCTGTCTTTACAGTTGGAGCAGACCGGAGGCTTGCTCTTCCTGTTACAGAGGGCATAGCCGTGCCCTTTTTCGGCACAATGTCCGCAGACATCCTCTTTGAATTTGCAGCGCTTCGCCGTGTGCCCGAAGCGCTGGCACTTATAGCATCGGGTGACCTGTATGAAGTCCCGCACACGACAGGAACTCCACCCGAGGTACACCCGGTCCCCTCTCTGCGCCAGCCGCCGACGAATCTGCGGACTGACGGCCACTACCCAGTTGGCTGTCTCCGGGGTCTTGCCAGCCATGCGACTGACCCGAACACCCGAAGGCACATCCTTCTGGGACGCCTCAGAGAGGTTTTGCCTCCAAAGACTGGAGGCAATTTCCTCCTTGCCCATCCCTTTCGGAATGTCATAAATCAGGACCTCGGGGTCCCGTTTGCTGGGCAAGGAGACGGACAGTCCCGCACTCGCCAGCTTCTTATTGCCTACGAAGGCTTTTAGGTCCTCCTTGCGATCGGTTTCGACGACGATGCCACCGGAGTGGATGCGTCGAACCGATCTGACACGGATCGCCTCCTTCGCAGGTTTTACGATCGACAGAACAGCTCTCTTAGTAGCATCGCTGTTCTGTCCTTTATCCTTTGGCGGGAAGATACGCACCACGTATTGTGTCGGTGGTCTTCTCGCCTCCGGAGTCGCTGACTGGTTGACCTTTGCCACTTGGGCGTAGGTCAACTGCGCGGCATTGGAGACCGTCTTCGGGAGGGTTCCCTTGGACGGCCCAGGTCGCGCCGCACTCATTACGGCAGGACGCGCTTTTAGGTCCGCCCTGACCGCGGCGAGTTGCCCTTCGACGAAGCTGTTTCGTTGAATCAGCTCCTGGACCAACTCGTTGAGTGCTCCGACTTCTGCCAGTATCTTCGACCCGGACTCCTTGTTGACTTTCGACTCGGGTCGAAAGCAAAAGGTCCGTATCTCCGATACTCGCCTGAAGGCTTCGTCTCTCACGAGATCGAGAGGCCGTACCTTGTGCCCGGAAACCGTCCCCTTCGATTTCCTGGCCTGGTTTGCTGCGGCCTTGCCAGTAGGTGCGACTGGCTTGGCACGCTTCGACTTTTTGGTGACGGTTTTCCAACCGCCACCTTCGGGGTCTTCGACACGCACGGGTGCCGGTTGCACCTTCACGAGCGTGTCTTTGACTGATTCGATTTTTCTGGGTTTCTCCTTCCCAGCCTTGCGGCTGGGGGAGTCCCCCGACTTGGGCGCTGTCCCCACGTTACCGGTGTCCGGCGCGCCTTCTTCCGTGGCCTCAGTTTTCACCGAGACCGCTCGCGTGGGTGTCACGCATCTCTCCAAGGTCACACGAGGATTGGCGATGTTCAACACCTTCCCGGACCTTGTCTTTTTCGCAGACGCAGGAGGGCTAACAGCTGCTGCTGTAGCTTCCGCGTCTGTGGCGACGGCTTCACTCCGAGTAGGAGCTGGACCCGCCGACTTAGATCGTTCAATTTGTGTTTTCGATTTAGATCCCATAATGTGAATCTTTCTTTCATCCGGTACGCTCCCCGGCCACCACCGACCCACACATTTTGGAACCCGCCATCAGGCTGGGTTAGGGCTACGCACCGGACATAGTCTGCTGACTGGGCCGATTACTCAACCCAGCCCGCGTCCTCGCCCGTCAGAACCCACTCGCCGAAGCGTATGGTCGTTCCAAGCCGATTGACTGGACCAGGGCTGCTTTTCTCGTCCAGCCTCCCATCTAGCCGAAGCAGAGGCCAAAGGTACGTGTTGGGGACGTCTCACCCGCAGGAGAGGGCCCCCTCAGATCCCAGGATCCTCTTTTCCGACGACAAGGGTCGCCACGCACGGCAAACACGTGGGAGACAGCAGTCGGAGAGGCTGCCTCTTCCTCTCCACCACACTTCGTTCAGTTCGCTGCGTATTTAAGAACACGAGCTATCCAGCGGTACCTTTTTCGTGGAGGCTCAAGTGTGGCTAGGGCACGTTTGCCCCTTGCGGCCTGGGTTGCCCAGGGGATTGATTGCATCCCATGTATTCCTGAGCCCAGCGGAGTGTTGTCTAGTGGCGTGTTCCGCCCACGAAAAACGGTCTGAAAAACCGTTTAACGTAAACTGGGGAACTGATGCCACGAGTGACAACAGTTCCCCAGTCGGAAGTCATACAGCACATACAGTGCTGTACAAAGAACACGCCACAGCCCGTATGCTAAATCAGGGCCTCGCCATTATGCGAAGTACTACATGTACGACGCACTGACGGTCTCTAATGCCTTCATCGCCGATACACCCATCGACTCGGCCGATCAACCCTCCTACGCGAGGGCTAGTTCGGGGGTTATCTCCCGCCCTGGGTGGCCACAGACCGCCACCGCCAGTAGATAGGGACAGTTAGTGTCGTCGTTGTGAGTCTAAAGATGGGCTATGCCTGGGTCCTATGTGGACTATACTAGCCGCTCTCTCGACGCGTGCCGATGGTCTGGCTCTACCCTCGTTCGTTATCGTGACAGGGGAAGACAACGTGCTACTCCCGCTGCCACCTCGAGTCCAACCCAATCCAGGCACTCTTGACGGAGTAGTGTTAAAGTCAATTTATCTCCGCAAGAGGGGCTTCAGCCTGGCCCGAGGGGGCGAACCCCGAGGGGTCCGCCCAGCATGCCGTTCGAATGGCGGAGTGGACAAGTCCACGTCTGCCCGTCACTCAAGTCGGACACGGGACGACTCCAAAGCTAGCGCCGCCTGATAGGAAGCGCAAGCTGGGTCCCGCGACTTGTGTGCACTAGCCCACCCTCTGTCCTTGCAATTAGAGCAGACCGGAGGTTCACTCTTCTTGCTACAGAGCGTGAAGGTATGCCCCTTTTGGGAGCAGTGACCGCACACGTCCTCCTTGAATTTACAACGCTTCGAGGTATGCCCGAAGCGTTGACAACGGTAGCACCGAAGCACCTGGACGAAATCCCGTACACGACAGGAGTTCCATCCAAGGTAAACTCGGCTACCCCTCTGCTTCAGCCGCTGAAGATTCTGCGGACTGACGGCAACGACCCAGTTGGCTGTCTCCGGGGTCTTGCCAGCCATGCGGCTGACCCGAATTCCCGAAGGCACATCCTTCTGGTTCGCATCGCAGAGATTTTGCCTCCAAATACTGGAGGCAATTTCGTCCTTACCCATCCGACGCGGGACGTCGTAAACTAAAACCTCGGGGTCCCGCTTGGTAGGTAAGGAGACGGACAGACCCGCGCTCCGGAGCTTCTTATTGCCAACGAAGGCTTGCAGGTCCTCCTTTCGGTCGGTCTCGACGACGATGCCACCGGAGTGGATGCGTCGGACCGACTTAATTCGGATCGCCTCCTTCGCTGGTTTAACGAGCGACAGAACAGTAACCTTCGTAACTTCGCTGCTCTGTCCTTTTTCCTTCGGCGGGAAGATTTTTACCACATGCTGCGATTGTGGCCGTCTCCCCGCTTCCGGAGAAGCTCCTTTGCAGTCGACTTTGTTCACATGGGCGTAAGTCGACTGCGCGGCGTTGCAGGCCGTCTTCGGGAGAGTTCCCTTGGACGGCCCAGGTCGCATCGCACTCATTACGGCAGGACGCGCTTTTAGGTCCGCCCTGACCGCGGCGAGCTGCCCTTCGACGAAGCTATTCCGTTGAATAAGCTCCTGGACCAGCTCGTTGAGTGCCTCAACCTCGGCGAGTATCTTTGACCCGGACTCCTTATTGACTTTCGACTCAGGTCGAAAGCAAAAGGTCCGTATTTCGGACACTCGCCTAAAGGCTTCGTCTCTTACGAGATCGAGAGGCCGTACCTTCTGCCCGGAGAACGTCCCCTTCGGTCTCCTGGCCCGGTTTACTGCGGCCTTGCCGGTGGGTGCGCCCGGCTTGGCTCGCTTTGACTTTTTGGTGACGGTTTGCCAACCGTCACCAGTAGGGTCCTCGACACGCTCGGGTGCCGACTGCACCTTCACGAGTGACGTGTCTCCGACTCGTTCGATTACTTCCACGTTACCGGTGTCCGGCGTACCTTCTACCGTGGGCTCGGTTTTCACCGAGACCGCTCGCGTGGGAGTCACACATCTTTGCAAGATCACACGAGGATTGGCGATATTAATCACCTTCCCGGATCTTGTCTTTCTCACAGACGCGGGGGGACTGACAGCTGCATTTGCAGTTCCCGCGTCTGCGGCGACGGCTTCACTCCGAGTAGGAGCTGGACCCGTCGTCTTTGGACGCTTAGTTTTTTGTTCATTAATTTTATTAAGACCCATAATGTGTCTTGGTCTTTCATCCAGTGCGCTCCCCGGCCACCACCGACCCACACAATTTGGAACCCGCCAAAGGCTGGGTTAGGGCTACGCACCGAATATAGTCTGCTGGCTGGGTCGGTTTCCTTACCCAGCCCGCGTCCTCGCCCAGCAGAACCCACTTGCCCGAAGCGTGTGGTCGTTCCAAGCCGATTGACTGGACCAGGGCTGCTTTTCTCGTCCAGCCGCCCATCTAGCCGAAGCAGAGGCCAAAGGTACGTGTTGGGGACGTCTCACCCGCAGGAGAGGGCCCCCTCAGATCCCAGGATCCTCTTTTCCGACGACAAGGGTCGC
>NW_027476190.1:5000-32500 GCF_051020955.1 Megalopta genalis | reverse complement strand
ATAGAACATTGAAAAGCCTTCTATCGAAGAAACACAGAGAGTATATCACCTCCAAAAACGACGGGGATATGGATATTCAAACTGGACAATTATCAACCCGATACTGGATTCGAAAAGTTTCTCTCTCCTTTCGTCGTTATTTACACCGGACGGACTCACGGCCGGCTCTAGCTGGGTGTCATATATATATACGTCCCACGCTCATGCTGCCACTAGCGCGCAACAGAGTAGGGTGTCAATGACAACGACACAGCATTGAAACGAGCTACACAAGCCGGTCTCTCTTGATACCAATGTAAACGAGCATTAAGTTATCTTCAGACTGCCCGATATTTTCGTCCTTTGGACTTTCCCAACGATTCCTTTTTTTCTTTTTTTTTTTTACACCACAGCGAAGACTTGAGGAAGCGTGATTAGCACGCTCGCATCCCTCCCTGTCCTACTACAACTGTGTGTGTGTGTGTGTAAAGAAAGAAAAAAGAATACATTGGCTTTCTCTCTATCGAGAAGATGGCCTACGCAACGCAGATCAAAGGCCTAATACGTGTAATATAATACGCGTCTGGCCGTGTATAAATCACGCACGAATGATCTGGTCGGGCCCAACTCTTCTCGTACGCTTATTTTTCCGTGTTGAGGCACTATCATAAAATCACACAAACCCCAACACGTGTGTGTCTTGGAAGGAAGATGGCCTACGCAACGCAGATCAAAGGCCTAATACGTGTAGTACACACGTCTGCCGTGTAAATCACGCACGAATGATCTGGTCGGGCCCAACTCTTCTCCACCACACCACATCCCAACTTTGTACATTTTTATATATTTTTGTGCGTTGGGGCACCTTCATAATCACAAACCCCAACAACACATATATCTCTCTCTCTTTGAAAGATTTGTTGTGGCCTACGCAACGCAGATCAAAGGCCTAATACGTGTAGTACACACGTCTGGCCGTGTAAATCACGCACGAATGATCTGGCGGGCTCAACAATATCTTTTTTTTTTATATGAATTCTTATCCACAAACTAATCGAATTCATTTTCTCTCCTCCTCTCCTCTCTCTTTGAGATATATTGGAACATTGTAATGATCCTTCCGCAGGTTCACCTACGGAAACCTTGTTACGACTTTTACTTCCTCTAAATAATCAAGTTTGGTCATCTTCCCGGCATCATCGGCAATGCCGAAACATTGCCGCGCACCAGTCCGAAGACCTCACTAAATCATTCAATCGGTAGTAGCGACGGGCGGTGTGTACAAAGGGCAGGGACGTAATCAACGCGAGCTTATGACTCGCGCTTACTGGGAATTCCTCGTTCATGGGGAATAATTGCAAGCCCCAATCCCTAGCACGAAGGAGGTTCAGCGGGTTACCCGGGCCTTTCGGCCAGGGAACACACGCTGATTCCTTCAGTGTAGCGCGCGTGCGGCCCAGAACATCTAAGGGCATCACAGACCTGTTATTGCTCAATCTCGTGCGGCTAGAAGCCGCCTGTCCCTCTAAGAAGATTTGTTTGTACGTTGGTAGTAAAAACCCCACCGGCAGAAGCCGAGAGCCTTCGAGATACCATAATTACGTCTATTTAGCAGGCTAGAGTCTCGTTCGTTATCGGAATTAACCAGACAAATCGCTCCACCAACTAAGAACGGCCATGCACCACCACCCACCGAATCAAGAAAGAGCTATCAATCTGTCAATCCTTCCGGTGTCCGGGCCTGGTGAGGTTTCCCGTGTTGAGTCAAATTAAGCCGCAGGCTCCACTCCTGGTGGTGCCCTTCCGTCAATTCCTTTAAGTTTCAGCTTTGCAACCATACTTCCCCCGGAACCCAAAAGCTTTGGTTTCCCGGAAGCTGCCCGCCGAGTCATCGTAGGAACTTCGGCGGATCGCTAGCTGGCATCGTTTATGGTTAGAACTAGGGCGGTATCTGATCGCCTTCGAACCTCTAACTTTCGTTCTTGATTAATGAAAACATTTTTGGCAAATGCTTTCGCTTCTGTCCGTCTTGCGACGATCCAAGAATTTCACCTCTAACGTCGCAATACGAATGCCCCCATCTGTCCCTATTAATCATTACCTCGGGGTTCCGAAAACCAACAAAATAGAACCGAGGTCCTATTCCATTATTCCATGCACACAGTATTCAGGCGAAGGTAGCCTGCTTTGAGCACTCTAATTTGTTCAAAGTAAACGTACCGGCCCACCTCGACACTCAGTGAAGAGCACCGCGATGGGATATTAGTTGGACCGCCCCGTGAAGAGCAAAGCCCACCGGTAGGACGTACCACATAATGCCAGTTAAACACCGCGAGCGATGAACCGACACTGTGACACACAGATTCAACTACGAGCTTTTTAACCGCAACAACTTTAATATACGCTATTGGAGCTGGAATTACCGCGGCTGCTGGCACCAGACTTGCCCTCCAATGGATCCTCGTTAAAGGATTTAAAGTGTACTCATTCCGATTACGGGGCCTCGGATGAGTCCCGTATCGTTATTTTTCGTCACTACCTCCCCGTGCCGGGAGTGGGTAATTTGCGCGCCTGCTGCCTTCCTTGGATGTGGTAGCCGTTTCTCAGGCTCCCTCTCCGGAATCGAACCCTGATTCCCCGTTACCCGTTACAACCATGGTAGGCGCAGAACCTACCATCGACAGTTGATAAGGCAGACATTTGAAAGATGCGTCGCCGGTGCTATAAGACCATGCGATCAGCACAAAGTTATTCAGAGTCACCAAAGCAAACGATGGACGAGTGTAAACACCCGCCACCGATTGGTTTTGATCTAATAAAAGCGTTCCTACCATCTCTGGTCGGAACTCTGTTTTGCATGTATTAGCTCTAGAATTACCACAGTTATCCAAGTAAATTTTAGTACGATCTAAGAAACCATAACTGATTTAATGAGCCATTCGCGGTTTCACCTTAATACGGCATGTACTGAGACATGCATGGCTTAATCTTTGAGACAAGCATATGACTACTGGCAGGATCAACCAGGGAACTATACAATATGTATATATAAAATGGACAAAATTTAAATCCTTTTCCATCGTCGCCTGTTTCATATATATATGTCAGGTCGACACACCACTTTTCTCTTTCAAATATGTACAAGTTTTGCCACATTCCGCGCTTGTAACATATCTTCTTTAACGCTCAATTTCTTTCATTTTTCTACCATACAGATATTTTACCGTACGCCCAAAAACGTACGTATTATATTTTTGTTCTATCGTAAAATCACATTTTTCTACGTACGCCAGCTTCGTACGTTTCTATCTTTGCCTTCATAAAATCACAAGATAATTTTATCTTCAAGAGTCTCGCTATTAACATCTTGTAAGATAAATGTACGTCCCAGCTAAAACGTACAAATACTTCAAGTTAAGTAATAATATATCATCGCTATTGACAAATTTTTAAGATCCAAGACACAGTTCTCTCTATATGTTTTAATATTTTTTATGTACTCAAATATATTCAAAGGAAAAAGTACATGGGTGATGCCATAGTCGTGGAAGCGCGTACGCTCACGCTGATCTTCTGACCGCCGGAAGCACGAAACCTCTGATCTGGGCAAAATCGGCAAGCCGAGGAAGAACGGACAGGACACATGCTGGACTGGCGAGAAAGCGTGTTCTTCCGCTCGCGCTAGGCATTTCGATTTCTGACACCTCTTGATTTAAAAAATCAGTTTTTTGATAGTTTTCTCTCTCCACTGGGCTATTCATTTTAGCCACAGTTTTCAATTGGTACGATTTGCTTCCAAATCTTACAGATGCATTTTAAAAAATTTTTCCATCGCTCGGACAGAAGAGTCGATTGCTCAGTGAGTACGAGTATACATACAAAGTGCATACGGGTAACCAACCCCGTAGGGCTTGCCACATATGGGCCATTCGGTCAAAGACACCGACCCGTGGCCACGCTGTGTGGAGAAAAGTCCGTAACGTAAACGGCACGAAACAGTCAGGACCGAAGCCCCGAAGGAGCTCTGAGACAGCTTCTCGACCGAGATCGTAGAATTGGCCCAAAACCCGCTCTGCTCCGTCCGCCTCGCACGGACCGTGTATCTCTTATAGATACCGAACGGCCGGCAAGGACGCCGGCGCCGCCGGCCGAATAGCACGCGCGCTTACGAGTGTAAACCGCCGCGGCAACAGACCGCCCGGCCGTGCTGTTGTAACATAGCGCGTGAACGAACGAAAAAAAAATTTATAGTAAACATTAAAATAAATTACACCACCGTAAACTAGACAAAAAATTACACATTTTTTCCCAATATGAAAATTTTCACAAACTTTTCAAAGTCCCATCGCATCGAGTAAACTTTTTTAATAACGCTTCCGCACGATTCTAAATGCTTAATCCATATGTGAAATCGTTCACTGATCACGAATATCGTATTTAAAAAAATTACAAAAATTTATTTTTCCAAATAATCAAAAAAAACCGAAAAATCACAAGAGTAAAGTACCATTATTTTAAACAATATGTCGTTCTAAATGCTTAATCCCTATGTAAAAAAGTTATCTAAGCAAGAATATGTAATTGAAAAAAATTAGAAAAATTTATTTTAGCCGTAAATCGAAAATAATGGGGACACCGGAGCTGTTCGAAGCGCCGAGACGCGCCGCGTACGGCCGAATATTTTCTAAGTCCCAACGTACCGATCAAGAGTAAAGTACCATTTTCCTACATTAGATTTCGTTCTAAATGCTTAATCCCTATGTAAAAACGTTAGTTAAGCAAGAATATCGTATTTTTAAAAAAATCTAATGATAGGATTTCCCAGAAAATTGAAAAAACCGTAAAATGTCAAGAGTAAAGTGCCATTTTCTGACATTAGATTTCGTTCTAAATGCTTAATCCCTATGTAGAAACGTTAGTTAAGCAAGAATATCGTATTTTTAAAAAAATCTAATGATAGGATTTTTCAGAAAATTGAAAAAACCGTAAAATGTCAAGAGTAAAGTGCCCTTATTTTAAACAATGTATCGTTCTAAATGCTTAATCCCTATGTAAAAAAGTTATTTTAGCAGGAATATGTTATTGAAAAAAATTAGAAAAATTTATTTTAGCCGTAAATCGAAAATAATGGGGACACCGGAGCTGTTCGAAGCGCCGAGCGCGCCGCGTACGCCCGAATATTTTCAAAGTCCCAACGTACCGATCAAGAGTAAAGTACCATTTTCCTACATTAGATTTCGTTCTAAATACTTAATCCCTATGTAAAAACGTTAGTTAAGCAAGAATATCGTATTTTTAAAAAAATCTAATGATAGGATTTTCCAGAAAATTGAAAAAACCGAAAAATGTCAAGAGTAAAGTGCCATTTTCTGACATTAGATTTCGTTCTAAATGCTTAATCCCTATGTAGAAACGTTAGTTAAGCAAGAATATCGTATTCTTAAAAAAATCTAATGATAGGATTTTTCAGAAAATTGAAAAAACCGTAAAATGTCAAGAGTAAAGTGCCCTTATTTTAAACAATGTATCGTTCTAAATGCTTAATCCCTATGTAAAAAAGTTATTTAAGCAAGAATATGTTATTGAATAAAATGAGAAAAATTTATTTTAGCCGTAAATCGAAAATAATGGATCGAGCGAATCGGTCGATTGCGCCGAGACGCGCTATGATGCAACAGACGAGCGATTGGAACGCCCGAATATTTTCAAAGTCCCAACGTACCGATCAAGAGTAAAGTACCATTTTCCTACATTAGATTTCGTTCTAAATGCTTAATCCCTATGTAAAAACGTTAGTTAAGCAAGAATATCGTATTTTTAAAAAAATCTAATGATAGGATTTTCCAGAAAATTGAAAAAACCGAAAAATGTCAAGAGTAAAGTGCCATTTTCTGACATTAGATTTCGTTCTAAATGCTTAATCCCTATGTAGAAACGTTAGTTAAGCAAGAATATCGTATTTTTAAAAAAATCTAATGATAGGATTTTTCAGAAAATTGAAAAAACCGTAAAATGTCAAGAGTAAAGTGCCCTTATTTTAAACAATGTATCGTTCTAAATGCTTAATCCCTATGTAAAAAAGTTATTTTAGCAGGAATATGTTATTGAATAAAATGAGAAAAATTTATTTTAGCCGTAAATCGAAAATAATGGATCGAGCGAATCGGTCGATTGCGCCGAGACGCGCTATGATGCAACAGACGAGCGATTGGAACGCCCGAATATTTTCTAAGTGCCAACGTACCGATCAAGAGTAAAGTACCATTTTCCTACATTAGATTTCGTTCTAAATGCTTAATCCCTATGTAAAAACGTTAGTTAAGCAAGAATATCGTATTTTTAAAAAAATCTAATGATAGGATTTCCCAGAAAATTGAAAAAACCGAAAAATGTCAAGAGTAAAGTGCCATTTTCTGACATTAGATTTCGTTCTAAATGCTTAATCCCTATGTAGAAACGTTAGTTAAGCAAGAATATCGTATTTTTAAAAAAATCTAATGATAGGATTTTTCAGAAAATTGAAAAAACCGTAAAATGTCAAGAGTAAAGTGCCCTTATTTTAAACAATGTATCGTTCTAAATGCTTAATCCCTATGTAAAAAAGTTATTTTAGCAGGAATATGTTATTGAAAAAAATTAGAAAAATTTATTTTAGCCGTAAATCGAAAATAATGGATCGAGCGAATCGGTCGATTGCGCCGAGACGCGCTATGATCCCCACCGTGTCCGCTACCTTGTCGTGGTGGGGGGGCTTCGTGCCCTAATGATCCTCAAGGCTGTGCCGGCGGGGATTTTATTCCCTGGCAGGTTCTACCTAGCCGGAGTGGCTTGAGGTGAGGGGCCAACTAAAGTCGGACACATACCGTAAACCTGTGGTCATGTTTTACAGGAACGGGGGTCTTGCCTTAACCGGCCGGACCGCGAGGATGACAACCTCTCTAAAAAATCCCTAGCCCCAAGCAGTGTTGCGCGGTGAAGAGGGCGTAGCTGGAGTAAGCGCCAGCTATGGTTGGTGGGTGCACCAATCGTTAGCGGACAACCCCGGGGTACCTGGCGACCCCCCGGGCGTATTAGCCTTCCCCGGGTATGGCGGCTCTACCCGGGGTGACCTCCTTTCCGACCACACTCGTGGGATGAATTATGGATTCTTCTTTTTCAAGTACAACCGGGGAGGGGGGAAACGAGCGTGAGGTGGAGGTGCGCGGGCCTATCGTGCGCCTCAAAAGATGTACAGAGCCGGTGTCGCGGAGGCATTCTGCAACACGCGGCGCAAAGAGGCCTGCGGAGGGCCTTGGCGACTGCGACGGGGGGGAGGAGTCGGACTTCTCCGTCTCCTCCCACCACTCGTCGCAGAGCGTCCCGGGCACCTCCACGAGGAAACGGGGCCGGCCACCGACGACCGGGCAATACGTTGGCCTCCAAGAGGCCAAACGGAGACAGGCTGAGGCTGAGAAAAGCCTCATAGCGGACATCTTCGACCCGGTTGCCCCGGGACCGAGGCCCGCGAGTTCGAGCGACCCACTCCCTGATGAGGTGGAGGTCGCTGCGGATTTCCGGGGCCGCCCGACGCGGGACGTTGCGGCCGCGGTAATGGAGTGCCTGGGCGATGTGGCCAGGATATCCAGTGCCGCGACGGGACTGAAGGCCAGCGCGGTGCGGTCCCTCCGGACGGCGGCCCTGAACAGCCGGGTGGGCGTAGCGGAGCTGGCAGTTCGGTCGGCTCCCAGCGCCACCCGGCTCTTAGAGGCCGAAAATGCCTCATTGAGGGAGCAGTTGGCGGAGTTACGGGCGGAGGTCGCCCGACTCCGTCAAGCGGTGGAGGCGGGGCCGGCTGTTGCCGGGATGGCTCCGCCGCTGCCCCCTGATGGGGGCAAGGGGTTGCTGCCGGTTATCGGCGCTCGGGGGCCCCAGTCACCTGGGCGAGGAGGGTCCTCGCCCCCACCCGCGGCTGTGCCAGCCGACTTGCTGGCACAGATCGGCTCCCTTATCGATGCCAAATTGGCATCGTTCAGAAGGGAGCTGGTCCCGCGGGTGCGAGGCCCGCGATCGGCGGCACCCGTGCCGCCAGCCCCACCCCTGCCGATGGACAGGAGGGGGGGAAAGAAAAAGGGTGGCAGTGGGGGAGCGACTGTGGTCGCTAAGGCGACACAAATGCAGCCCGCCCCCACTGTTGCGCCGCCCTCCACCACACCTCCAACTGAGGTGTGGTCAAAGGTAGTTGGCCGGAAGGCCAAAAGGGCGGCTGCCGCAGATAAACCTGCGGCAGCTGCCAAGGCTGCTTTGACCCAGAGGGCGGCGAGGCGGGTGGCACCGGCTGCTCCCAAAAGGGCTCCCCTGCCGCCACGTCCGCCCCGCACGGCTGCCGTTACTCTAACGGTACCGGCCGGCGGGGCGATGAGTTACGCCGAGGCGATGGCCACTGCCAGGTCCAAAATAGACCTGGCAGAACTTGGCATCGCCTCGCTGAAGCCCAGGAGAGCGGTGACGGGGGCAATAATTTTGGAGGTCCCCGGAGCCGATGGAGCAGCCAAGGCCACTGCCCTGGCCTCTAAGATGGCTGACGCGCTGGCAGGGACCGGCGTGAAGGTCGCGCGCCCAATCAAAAAGGCCGACCTTAGGGTGCGCGGCCTGGTCGACTCGACCACGCCGGTGGAGGTCGCCGCAGCTGTCGCCCGTGTGGGAGGGTGCGACCGGGGGGATGTGAAGACCGGCGAAATCCGGTCTTCCCCCTCTGGTTTGGGCACCCTCTGGGTCCAGTGCCCTGCCGCGGCCGCACGTAAAGTCGCGGTCGCCGGCAAACTGACGGTGGGCTGGACCCAGGCGACGGTGGAGGCCCTCAGCGCCCGGCCCTTGCAGTGCTACCGCTGCTTTGGCTTAGGCCACACGAGGCAGCGGTGCACTGCGGCCGAGGATCGGTCCGGCTGCTGTTTCGGGTGCGGCAGTCAGGACCATAAGGTGGCTGGCTGCACAGAAAAGCCAAAGTGCCCGCTTTGCGCGGGTGCTGGCAAGCCGGCCGGCCACCGCCTCGGCAGCCGGGCGTGCCCTGCCAGCGCGAGACGCGGCAGAGGAAGCAGGGGGAGGAGAACCACGACGGCCAAGGCGGCAGCCGCCGTGGCAGCTCCTAAAACAAAGGATCCGGCACCCAAGGATGCCACCGTCGCGCCCGCGGGGGCGGTTGGGGCTGATAAAACCCCAGACGCCACCGCTCCCGCGGCAGCGATGGAGATTGAGGCGCCGGAGTAATGGGGCCTACTGGCCCTATTATTCAGGCCAACCTGAACCGCTCGGTCAGGGCACAAGACCTTTTTGTGCAATTCCTGGCCGAGCGGGGTGCCGGGTTGGCCGTAGCGGCGGAGCCGTACCGGGTCCCCGACCATCCACATTGGATGGGGGACTTGGACGGCTCCGTCGTTATAATATGGGCAGGCCGGCCGGGGTCCCCGGCGTGCTCCGTTATCGAGCGCGGCCGGGGATACCTGGCCGTTGACTGGGGCGGCACCGTGGTTGTGGCGATCTACGCACCTCCGAGGTGGTCCCTCGTGGAGTATGAACAGTATCTGGACGTGGTGGGGAGATGCGTCTCTCGCTGCCAGCCGCGTCCGGTGCTGGTCCTGGGGGACTTCAACGCCAAGTCTTCAGCTTGGGGTTCCCCCAGGACGGACCCGAGGGGCCGGGAGGTGCTTGATTGGGCGGCGGGACTCGGACTCTGTCTTCTAAACACGGGCTCGGTCCATACGTGCGTGCGGTATAACGGGGGGTCCATCGTTGACCTGTCATGGGCAACGCCCCCGGCCGTGCGCCGTATTACGGGGTGGAGGGTGGCGGAGGAGGTCGAGACGCTGTCCGACCACAGATACATTGTTCTCGGCCTCTCCGCCGCCCCATCGACGCCCCGACGTCGCCCCGCTGATGAGGGATCGCCTCAGCCACGGTGGGCGCTGAAGCGCCTCGACCAGGACGCTCTGATGGCGGCAGCCCACGTCGTGGCCTGGCCGGCAACACCGGCCGGGCCAGTCGACGGGACAAGGGAGGCCCATTGGTTCCGGGGCGCAATGACGTCGATTTGCGACGTCGCCATGCCCCGGGCCAGGGTCTTCCCGAGGAAGGCGGTGTACTGGTGGTCGCGCGCGATAGCGGATTTACGCACAGAGTGCATCCGCGCGCGACGCCAGTACGCCCGCGCCCGTCGACGACGACGTTCCGACGTGGAGCTGGCTATCCGGCTGTATGGGCGATACAGGGAGAAGGTGGTCGCCCTGCAGCTGGCCATCAGGCAGGCGAAGAGCCAGGCCTGGCGCGACTTTCTCGGGTCTCTGAACCGAGATCCGTGGGGGCGCCCATACAAAATGGCGATGGGACGTTTACGTCCCTGGGCGCCCCCTCTGACGGAAAGCCTGGATCCGGGGATGCTCGGACGGGTCGTGGACGCGCTATTCCCCGTCAGCGGGGAGGCGTCCCGGCCCGTCCCTCAGCTAGAGGGACATGAGTGGTCCCCGGATCTGGAGGTCGCGCCGGAGGAAATGGCCGGGGTAGTCAAATGGCTTCGGGGCAAGAATACTGCCCCGGGGCCGGACGGTATCCCCGGCCGGGTCTGGTTGCTTGCCATGAGCGTCCTGGGCGGGAGGCTCAGAAGCCTCTTCTCCGGGCTCCTGAGGTCCGGGGTGTTCCCGGACCTCTGGAGGAGAAGTCGGATGGTCCTCTTAAAGAAGGATGGGAGGCCTGCGGATTCTCCCTCCGCGTACCGGCCCATTTGCCTCCTGGACGAGGTGGGCAAGATCTTTGAAAAGATCATTGCTGCCCGCCTCGCCAGGCACCTGTCCCGCGTTGGCCCCGATCTGGCGGACTGCCAGTTCGGCTTCCGGGAGGGGCGATCGACGGTCGACGCAATCGACCGTCTAAAGTCCCTCTCGGACAATGCCGTGGCACGGGGCGGGGTGTGTTTGGCGGTGTCGATCGACATCGTCAATGCATTTAACACCCTGCCCTGGTCCGCCATTAGGGAGGCCCTGGTTGAACACCAGGTGCCTCCCTATCTGAGGCGGGTGATCGGGGCCTACCTGCGGGACAGGTGGGTGGAATACCCGGGCCGGTACGGGACGATACGGAGGGAAGTGGACTGCGGGGTCCCACAGGGGTCCGTGTTAGGACCACTCCTGTGGGACCTGGGATATAACGCAGTCCTGAGGGCCTCCCTGCCCGACGGTGCCACTGTCGTCTGCTATGCGGACGACACGTTAGTGGTCACCGTCGGGGACACCTTCGAGAGGACCATCCGACGAGCGGAGGTTGCGGTGGCAGCCGTCGTCGCGAAGATCCACGATCTGGGGCTGAAGATGGCCCCGGAGAAGGCCGAGGCCGTCTGGTTTGGACGGCCTCGGTCGCGGCCACCGGCCGGATCGTGGATCTGGGTTGGAGGAGCCTGCGTCGAGGTGAAGTCCGAGATCAAGTATCTCGGACTGATCCTCGACAGCCACTGGAGATTCGGGGCGCATTTCGGCCGCCTCGTCCCCCGAGTTGAGAGGGCGGCGGCCTCGCTCGGCCGCCTGTTGCCCAATCTCGGGGGACCGGATAACATGGTGCGTCGCCTATACCTGGGCGTGGTGCGGTCCATGGCCTTGTACGGCGCCCCGATCTGGGGGCCGTCCGCGAGGGCAAGCCGGCGCATCACTTTGTTGTTGCGCCGGCTTCAGAGGCAAATGGCCCTTCGCCTCATACGGGGTTACCGCACCGCGTCTACCGTGGCGGCGCTTGCTCTGGCGGGAGAAATTCCCTTCGAGCTGCAGGCGGCGATGCGCGCCTATGTCTATAGGCGCATATGCATCGCTGGCCGGGCTCGGGGGGACCCGCCGGAGCGGGAGGCGGTCGACGGCTTCGAACTCCAGGCCCGGGGACTAGCGCTCGCCAGATGGCATGCGGAGCTTTGTTCCCATGCCGGCGAGCGCGTCCCTGGGGCTCTCCTGCCACACTTCACCTCGTGGCGGGAGAGGCGGTTTGGCAGGCTCACCTACCGTGCGACGCAGGTGTTCACCGGGCATGGCTGCTTCGGTGTGTACCTGTGTCGCATCGGTCGGGAAGCGACGACGGTGTGCCACCACTGTGGCGCGGAGGAGGACTCGGCGCAGCATACACTGGAGGTATGCCCCGCCTTTTCAGTGCTGCGCCGAGTCCTAAGACGGGAAGTTGGTCGCGACCTCGCTCTCTCCAGCTTAGTTGGGGCCATGCTGGAGAGCCCAAGAAAATGGGCGGCAGCCATCGCCTTCTGCGAAGAGGTGATGCTGCAGAAGGAGGCTGCCGAGCGGGGTCGCCGTGAGCGGGGGGTGCGGCGTGTGCGCCCACGCCTAGAGCCCCCCTCCCCGAGCAGATGAGAATAGGCGGGCGGCGGGTGTACCAGATTACTGGTTTAATTGCCCGCCGCCCGCCAACCCCCCCCCCCCCAACTGAAGCCGTCCTCCCCAAAGTGGGAGTGACGAGGCGGTGTGGGGTGCGGTCCCCCGCACCGCCGAAGCAAGATGATTCATGGGGGGAGTATAAATCTCCCCCCCGGGACGCGGCCGGCCATCGCCATTCCATCCTGGTGGCCGGCCAGGCGAGGGGGAGCCGCGGTTGTGTTCTGTAAGAGTTCCCGTGGCTCCCCCGCTACTCGCCAGCGCCCTAGGCCGCCGTGGGGGTTTTAGCGGGTCAAAACCCGCACTACCCCCGCCCCGCCCCTCGGGCGGGACGGGGGTGTCTGACCAGCAGATTTCCCCCACGTTAAACAAAAAAAAAAAAAAAAAAAAAAGACGCGCTATGATGCAACAGACGAGCGATTGGAACGCCCGAATATTTTCAAAGTCCCAACGTACCGATCAAGAGTAAAGTACCATTTTCCTACATTAGATTTCGTTCTAAATGCTTAATCCCTATGTAAAAACGTTAGTTAAGCAAGAATATCGTATTTTTAAAAAAATCTAATGATAGGATTTCCCAGAAAATTGAAAAAACCGAAAAATGTCAAGAGTAAAGTGCCATTTTCTGACATTAGATTTCGTTCTAAATGCTTAATCCCTATGTAGAAACGTTAGTTAAGCAAGAATATCGTATTTTTAAAAAAATCTAATGATAGGATTTTTCAGAAAATTGAAAAAACCGTAAAATATCAAGAGTAAAGTGCCCTTATTTTAAACAATGTATCGTTCTAAATGCTTAATCCCTATGTAAAACAGTTATTTTAGCAGGAATATGTTATTGAAAAAAATTAGAAAAATTTATTTTAGCCGTAAATCGAAAATAATGGGGACACCGGAGCTGTTCGAAGCGCCGAGCGCGCCGCGTACGCCCGAATATTTTCAAAGTCCCAACGTACCGATCAAGAGTAAAGTACCATTTTCCTACATTAGATTTCGTTCTAAATACTTAATCCCTATGTAAAAACGTTAGTTAAGCAAGAATATCGTATTTTTAAAAAAATCTAATGATAGGATTTTCCAGAAAATTGAAAAAACCGAAAAATGTCAAGAGTAAAGTGCCATTTTCTGACATTAGATTTCGTTCTAAATGCTTAATCCCTATGTAGAAACGTTAGTTATGCAAGATTATCGTATTTTTAAAAAAATCTAATGATAGGATTTTTCAGAAAATTGAAAAAACCGTAAAATGTCAAGAGTAAAGTGCCCTTATTTTAAACATTATATCGTTCTAAATGCTTAATCCCTATGTAAAAAAGTTATCTAAGCAAGAATATGTTATTGAATAAAACGAGAAAAATTTATTTTAGCCGTAAATCGAAAATAATGGGTCGAGCGAATCGGTCGATTGCGCCGAGACGCGCTATGATGCAACAGACGAGCGATTGGAACGCCCGAATATTTTCAAAGTCCCAACGTACCGGTCAAGAGTAAAGTACCATTTTCCTACATTAGATTTCGTTCTAAATGCTTAATCCCTATGTAAAAACGTTAGTTAAGCAAGAATATCGTATTTTTAAAAAAATCTAATGATAGGATTTTCCAGAAAATTGAAAAAACCGAAAAATGTCAAGAGTAAAGTGCCATTTTCTGACATTAGATTTCGTTCTAAATGCTTAATCCCTATGTAGAAACGTTAGTTAAGCAAGAATATCGTATTTTTAAAAAAATCTAATGATAGGATTTTTCAGAAAATTGAAAAAACCGTAAAATGTCAAGAGTAAAGTGCCATTATTTTAAACAATGTATCGTTCTAAATGCTTAATCCCTATGTAAAAAAGTTATTTAAGCAAGAATATGTTATTGAAAAAAATTAGAAAAATTTATTTTAGCCGTAAATCGAAAATAATGGGGACACCGGAGCTGTTCGAAGCGCCGAGACGCGCCGCGTACGGCCGAATATTTTCTAAGTCCCAACGTACCGATCAAGAGTAAAGTACCATTTTCCTACATTAGATTTCGTTCTAAATGCTTAATCCCTATGTAAAAACGTTAGTTAAGCAAGAATATCGTATTTTTAAAAAAATCTAATGATAGGATTTTCCAGAAAATTGAAAAAACCGAAAAATGTCAAGAGTAAAGTGCCATTTTCTGACATTAGATTTCGTTCTAAATGCTTAATCCCTATGTAGAAACGTTAGTTAAGCAAGAATATCGTATTTTTAAAAAAATCTAATGATAGGATTTTTCAGAAAATTGAAAAAACCGTAAAATGTCAAGAGTAAAGTGCCATTATTTTAAACAATGTATCGTTCTAAATGCTTAATCCCTATGTAAAAAAGTTATTTAAGCAAGAATATGTTATTGAAAAAAATTAGAAAAATTTATTTTAGCCGTAAATCGAAAATAATGGGGACACCGGAGCTGTTCGAAGCGCCGAGACGCGCCGCGTACGGCCGAATATTTTCTAAGTCCCAACGTACCGATCAAGAGTAAAGTACCATTTTCCTACATTAGATTTCGTTCTAAATGCTTAATCCCTATGTAAAAACGTTAGTTAAGCAAGAATATCGTATTTTTAAAAAAATCTAATGATAGGATTTCCCAGAAAATTGAAAAAACCGAAAAATGTCAAGAGTAAAGTGCCATTTTCTGACATTAGATTTCGTTCTAAATGCTTAATCCCTATGTAGAAACGTTAGTTAAGCAAGAATATCGTATTTTTAAAAAAATCTAATGATAGGATTTTTCAGAAAATTGAAAAAACCGTAAAATATCAAGAGTAAAGTGCCCTTATTTTAAACAATGTATCGTTCTAAATGCTTAATCCCTATGTAAAACAGTTATTTTAGCAGGAATATGTTATTGAAAAAAATTAGAAAAATTTATTTTAGCCGTAAATCGAAAATAATGGGGACACCGGAGCTGTTCGAAGCGCCGAGCGCGCCGCGTACGCCCGAATATTTTCAAAGTCCCAACGTACCGATCAAGAGTAAAGTACCATTTTCCTACATTAGATTTCGTTCTAAATACTTAATCCCTATGTAAAAACGTTAGTTAAGCAAGAATATCGTATTTTTAAAAAAATCTAATGATAGGATTTTCCAGAAAATTGAAAAAACCGAAAAATGTCAAGAGTAAAGTGCCATTTTCTGACATTAGATTTCGTTCTAAATGCTTAATCCCTATGTAGAAACGTTAGTTATGCAAGATTATCGTATTTTTAAAAAAATCTAATGATAGGATTTTTCAGAAAATTGAAAAAACCGTAAAATGTCAAGAGTAAAGTGCCCTTATTTTAAACATTATATCGTTCTAAATGCTTAATCCCTATGTAAAAAAGTTATCTAAGCAAGAATATGTTATTGAATAAAATGAGAAAAATTTATTTTAGCCGTAAATCGAAAATAATGGGTCGAGCGAATCGGTCGATTGCGCCGAGACGCGCTATGATGCAACAGACGAGCGATTGGAACGCCCGAATATTTTCAAAGTCCCAACGTACCGGTCAAGAGTAAAGTACCATTTTCCTACATTAGATTTCGTTCTAAATGCTTAATCCCTATGTAAAAACGTTAGTTAAGCAAGAATATCGTATTTTAAAAAAAATCTAATGATAGGATTTTCCAGAAAATTGAAAAAACCGAAAAATGTCAAGAGTAAAGTGCCATTTTCTGACATTAGATTTCGTTCTAAATGCTTAATCCCTATGTAGAAACGTTAGTTAAGCAAGAATATCGTATTTTTAAAAAAATCTAATGGTAGGATTTTCCAGAAAATTGAAAAAACCGTAAAATGTCAAGAGTAAAGTGCCCTTATTTTAAACATTATATCGTTCTAAATGCTTAATCCCTATGTAAAAAAGTTATCTAAGCAAGAATATGTTATTGAATAAAATGAGAAAAATTTATTTTAGCCGTAAATCGAAAATAATGGGTCGAGCGAATCGGTCGATTGCGCCGAGACGCGCTATGATGCAACAGACGAGCGATTGGAACGCCCGAATATTTTCAAAGTCCCAACGTACCGATCAAGAGTAAAGTACCATTTTCCTACATTAGATTTCGTTCTAAATGCTTAATCCCTATGTAAAAACGTTAGTTAAGCAAGAATATCGTATTTTTAAAAAAATCTAATGATAGGATTTCCCAGAAAATTGAAAAAACCGAAAAATGTCAAGAGTAAAGTGCCATTTTCTGACATTAGATTTCGTTCTAAATGCTTAATCCCTATGTAGAAACGTTAGTTAAGCAAGAATATCGTATTTTTAAAAAAATCTAATGATAGGATTTTTCAGAAAATTGAAAAAACCGTAAAATATCAAGAGTAAAGTGCCCTTATTTTAAACAATGTATCGTTCTAAATGCTTAATCCCTATGTAAAACAGTTATTTTAGCAGGAATATGTTATTGAAAAAAATTAGAAAAATTTATTTTAGCCGTAAATCGAAAATAATGGGGACACCGGAGCTGTTCGAAGCGCCGAGCGCGCCGCGTACGCCCGAATATTTTCAAAGTCCCAACGTACCGATCAAGAGTAAAGTACCATTTTCCTACATTAGATTTCGTTCTAAATGCTTAATCCCTATGTAAAAACGTTAGTTAAGCAAGAATATCGTATTTTTAAAAAAATCTAATGATAGGATTTCCCAGAAAATTGAAAAAACCGAAAAATGTCAAGAGTAAAGTGCCATTTTCTGACATTAGATTTCGTTCTAAATGCTTAATCCCTATGTAGAAACGTTAGTTAAGCAAGAATATCGTATTTTTAAAAAAATCTAATGATAGGATTTTTCAGAAAATTGAAAAAACCGTAAAATATCAAGAGTAAAGTGCCCTTATTTTAAACAATGTATCGTTCTAAATGCTTAATCCCTATGTAAAACAGTTATTTTAGCAGGAATATGTTATTGAAAAAAATTAGAAAAATTTATTTTAGCCGTAAATCGAAAATAATGGGGACACCGGAGCTGTTCGAAGCGCCGAGCGCGCCGCGTACGCCCGAATATTTTCAAAGTCCCAACGTACCGATCAAGAGTAAAGTACCATTTTCCTACATTAGATTTCGTTCTAAATACTTAATCCCTATGTAAAAACGTTAGTTAAGCAAGAATATCGTATTTTTAAAAAAATCTAATGATAGGATTTTCCAGAAAATTGAAAAAACCGAAAAATGTCAAGAGTAAAGTGCCATTTTCTGACATTAGATTTCGTTCTAAATGCTTAATCCCTATGTAGAAACGTTAGTTAAGCAAGAATATCGTATTCTTAAAAAAATCTAATGATAGGATTTTTCAGAAAATTGAAAAAACCGTAAAATGTCAAGAGTAAAGTGCCCTTATTTTAAACAATGTATCGTTCTAAATGCTTAATCCCTATGTAAAAAAGTTATTTAAGCAAGAATATGTTATTGAATAAAATGAGAAAAATTTATTTTAGCCGTAAATCGAAAATAATGGATCGAGCGAATCGGTCGATTGCGCCGAGACGCGCTATGATGCAACAGACGAGCGATTGGAACGCCCGAATATTTTCAAAGTCCCAACGTACCGATCAAGAGTAAAGTACCATTTTCCTACATTAGATTTCGTTCTAAATGCTTAATCCCGATGTAAAAACGTTAGTTAAGCAAGAATATCGTATTTTTAAAAAAATCTAATGATAGGATTTCCCAGAAAATTGAAAAAACCGAAAAATGTCAAGAGTAAAGTGCCATTTTCTGACATTAGATTTCGTTCTAAATGCTTAATCCCTATGTAGAAACGTTAGTTAAGCAAGAATATCGTATTTTTAAAAAAATCTAATGATAGGATTTTTCAGAAAATTGAAAAAACCGTAAAATATCAAGAGTAAAGTGCCCTTATTTTAAACAATGTATCGTTCTAAATGCTTAATCCCTATGTAAAAAAGTTATTTTAGCAGGAATATGTTATTGAAAAAAATTAGAAAAATTTATTTTAGCCGTAAATCGAAAATAATGGGGACACCGGAGCTGTTCGAAGCGCCGAGCGCGTCGCGTACGCCCGAATATTTTCAAAGTCCCAACGTACCGATCAAGAGTAAAGTACCATTTTCCTACATTAGATTTCGTTCTAAATACTTAATCCCTATGTAAAAACGTTAGTTAAGCAAGAATATCGTATTTTTAAAAAAATCTAATGATAGGATTTTCCAGAAAATTGAAAAAACCGGAAAATGTCAAGAGTAAAGTGCCATTTTCTGACATTAGATTTCGTTCTAAATGCTTAATCCCTATGTAGAAACGTTAGTTAAGCAAGAATATCGTATTCTAAAAAAAATCTAATGATAGGATTTTTCAGAAAATTGAAAAAACCGTAAAATGTCAAGAGTAAAGTGCCCTTATTTTAAACAATGTATCGTTCTAAATGCTTAATCCCTATGTAAAAAAGTTATTTAAGCAAGAATATGTTATTGAATAAAATGAGAAAAATTTATTTTAGCCGTAAATCGAAAATAATGGATCGAGCGAATCGGTCGATTGCGCCGAGACGCGCTATGATGCAACAGACGAGCGATTGGAACGCCCGAATATTTTCAAAGTCCCAACGTACCGATCAAGAGTAAAGTACCATTTTCCTACATTAGATTTCGTTCTAAATGCTTAATACCTATGTAAAAACGTTAGTTAAGCAAGAATATCGTATTTTTAAAAAAATCTAATGATAGGATTTCCCAGAAAATTGAAAAAACCGAAAAATGTCAAGAGTAAAGTGCCATTTTCTGACATTAGATTTCGTTCTAAATGCTTAATCCCTATGTAGAAACGTTAGTTAAGCAAGAATATCGTATTTTTAAAAAAATCTAATGATAGGATTTTTCAGAAAATTGAAAAAACCGTAAAATGTCAAGAGTAAAGTGCCCTTATTTTAAACAATGTATCGTTCTAAATGCTTAATCCCTATGTAAAAAAGTTATTTTAGCAGGAATATGTTATTGAAAAAAATTAGAAAAATTTATTTTAGCCGTAAATCGAAAATAATGGGGACACCGGAGCTGTTCGAAGCGCCGAGCGCGCCGCGTACGCCCGAATATTTTCAAAGTCCCAACGTACCGATCAAGAGTAAAGTACCATTTTCCTACATTAGATTTCGTTCTAAATACTTAATCCCTATGTAAAAACGTTAGTTAAGCAAGAATATCGTATTTTTAAAAAAATCTAATGATAGGATTTTCCAGAAAATTGAAAAAACCGAAAAATGTCAAGAGTAAAGTGCCATTTTCTGACATTAGATTTCGTTCTAAATGCTTAATCCCTATGTAGAAACGTTAGTTATGCAAGATTATCGTATTTTTAAAAAAATCTAATGATAGGATTTTTCAGAAAATTGAAAAAACCGTAAAATGTCAAGAGTAAAGTGCCCTTATTTTAAACATTATATCGTTCTAAATGCTCAATCCCTATGTAAAAAAGTTATCTAAGCAAGAATATGTTATTGAATAAAATGAGAAAAATTTATTTTAGCCGTAAATCGAAAATAATGGGTCGAGCGAATCGGTCGATTGCGCCGAGACGCGCTATGATGCAACAGACGAGCGATTGGAACGCCCGAATATTTTCAAAGTCCCAACGTACCGGTCAAGAGTAAAGTACCATTTTCCTACATTAGATTTCGTTCTAAATGCTTAATCCCTATGTAAAAACGTTAGTTAAGCAAGAATATCGTATTTTAAAAAAAATCTAATGATAGGATTTTCCAGAAAATTGAAAAAACCGAAAAATGTCAAGAGTAAAGTGCCATTTTCTGACATTAGATTTCGTTCTAAATGCTTAATCCCTATGTAGAAACGTTAGTTAAGCAAGAATATCGTATTTTTAAAAAAATCTAATGGTAGGATTTTTCAGAAAATTGAAAAAACCGTAAAATGTCAAGAGTAAAGTGCCCTTATTTTAAACATTATATCGTTCTAAATGCTTAATCCCTATGTAAAAAAGTTATCTAAGCAAGAATATGTTATTGAATAAAATGAGAAAAATTTATTTTAGCCGTAAATCGAAAATAATGGGTCGAGCGAATCGGTCGATTGCGCCGAGACGCGCTATGATGCAACAGACGAGCGATTGGAACGCCCGAATATTTTCAAAGTCCCAACGTACCGATCAAGAGTAAAGTACCATTTTCCTACATTAGATTTCGTTCTAAATGCTTAATCCCTATGTAAAAACGTTAGTTAAGCAAGAATATCGTATTTTTAAAAAAATCTAATGATAGGATTTCCCAGAAAATTGAAAAAACCGAAAAATGTCAAGAGTAAAGTGCCATTTTCTGACATTAGATTTCGTTCTAAATGCTTAATCCCTATGTAGAAACGTTAGTTAAGCAAGAATATCGTATTTTTAAAAAAATCTAATGATAGGATTTTTCAGAAAATTGAAAAAACCGTAAAATATCAAGAGTAAAGTGCCCTTATTTTAAACAATGTATCGTTCTAAATGCTTAATCCCTATGTAAAACAGTTATTTTAGCAGGAATATGTTATTGAAAAAAATTAGAAAAATTTATTTTAGCCGTAAATCGAAAATAATGGGGACACCGGAGCTGTTCGAAGCGCCGAGCGCGCCGCGTACGCCCGAATATTTTCAAAGTCCCAACGTACCGATCAAGAGTAAAGTACCATTTTCCTACATTAGATTTCGTTCTAAATGCTTAATCCCTATGTAAAAACGTTAGTTAAGCAAGAATATCGTATTTTTAAAAAAATCTAATGATAGGATTTCCCAGAAAATTGAAAAAACCGAAAAATGTCAAGAGTAAAGTGCCATTTTCTGACATTAGATTTCGTTCTAAATGCTTAATCCCTATGTAGAAACGTTAGTTAAGCAAGAATATCGTATTTTTAAAAAAATCTAATGATAGGATTTTTCAGAAAATTGAAAAAACCGTAAAATATCAAGAGTAAAGTGCCCTTATTTTAAACAATGTATCGTTCTAAATGCTTAATCCCTATGTAAAACAGTTATTTTAGCAGGAATATGTTATTGAAAAAAATTAGAAAAATTTATTTTAGCCGTAAATCGAAAATAATGGGGACACCGGAGCTGTTCGAAGCGCCGAGCGCGCCGCGTACGCCCGAATATTTTCAAAGTCCCAACGTACCGATCAAGAGTAAAGTACCATTTTCCTACATTAGATTTCGTTCTAAATACTTAATCCCTATGTAAAAACGTTAGTTAAGCAAGAATATCGTATTTTTAAAAAAATCTAATGATAGGATTTTCCAGAAAATTGAAAAAACCGAAAAATGTCAAGAGTAAAGTGCCATTTTCTGACATTAGATTTCGTTCTAAATGCTTAATCCCTATGTAGAAACGTTAGTTAAGCAAGAATATCGTATTCTTAAAAAAATCTAATGATAGGATTTTTCAGAAAATTGAAAAAACCGTAAAATGTCAAGAGTAAAGTGCCCTTATTTTAAACAATGTATCGTTCTAAATGCTTAATCCCTATGTAAAAAAGTTATTTAAGCAAGAATATGTTATTGAATAAAATGAGAAAAATTTATTTTAGCCGTATATCGAAAATAATGGATCGAGCGAATCGGTCGATTGCGCCGAGACGCGCTATGATGCAACAGACGAGCGATTGGAACGCCCGAATATTTTCAAAGTCCCAACGTACCGATCAAGAGTAAAGTACCATTTTCCTACATTAGATTTCGTTCTAAATGCTTAATCCCGATGTAAAAACGTTAGTTAAGCAAGAATATCGTATTTTTAAAAAAATCTAATGATAGGATTTCCCAGAAAATTGAAAAAACCGAAAAATGTCAAGAGTAAAGTGCCATTTTCTGACATTAGATTTCGTTCTAAATGCTTAATCCCTATGTAGAAACGTTAGTTAAGCAAGAATATCGTATTTTTAAAAAAATCTAATGATAGGATTTTTCAGAAAATTGAAAAAACCGTAAAATATCAAGAGTAAAGTGCCCTTATTTTAAACATTATATCGTTCTAAATGCTCAATCCCTATGTAAAAAAGTTATCTAAGCAAGAATATGTTATTGAATAAAATGAGAAAAATTTATTTTAGCCGTAAATCGAAAATAATGGGTCGAGCGAATCGGTCGATTGCGCCGAGACGCGCTATGATGCAACAGACGAGCGATTGGAACGCCCGAATATTTTCAAAGTCCCAACGTACCGGTCAAGAGTAAAGTACCATTTTCCTACATTAGATTTCGTTCTAAATGCTTAATCCCTATGTAAAAACGTTAGTTAAGCAAGAATATCGTATTTTAAAAAAAATCTAATGATAGGATTTTCCAGAAAATTGAAAAAACCGAAAAATGTCAAGAGTAAAGTGCCATTTTCTGACATTAGATTTCGTTCTAAATGCTTAATCCCTATGTAGAAACGTTAGTTAAGCAAGAATATCGTATTTTTAAAAAAATCTAATGGTAGGATTTTTCAGAAAATTGAAAAAACCGTAAAATGTCAAGAGTAAAGTGCCCTTATTTTAAACATTATATCGTTCTAAATGCTTAATCCCTATGTAAAAAAGTTATCTAAGCAAGAATATGTTATTGAATAAAATGAGAAAAATTTATTTTAGCCGTAAATCGAAAATAATGGGTCGAGCGAATCGGTCGATTGCGCCGAGACGCGCTATGATGCAACAGACGAGCGATTGGAACGCCCGAATATTTTCAAAGTCCCAACGTACCGATCAAGAGTAAAGTACCATTTTCCTACATTAGATTTCGTTCTAAATGCTTAATCCCTATGTAAAAACGTTAGTTAAGCAAGAATATCGTATTTTTAAAAAAATCTAATGATAGGATTTCCCAGAAAATTGAAAAAACCGAAAAATGTCAAGAGTAAAGTGCCATTTTCTGACATTAGATTTCGTTCTAAATGCTTAATCCCTATGTAGAAACGTTAGTTAAGCAAGA
This sequence comes from Megalopta genalis, assembly GCF_051020955.1. Lineage (NCBI taxonomy): Eukaryota > Metazoa > Arthropoda > Insecta > Hymenoptera > Halictidae > Megalopta > Megalopta genalis. Next base: position 9,228 of record NW_027476190.1, on the reverse strand, counting down.
ATATCGTATTTTTAAAAAAATCTAATGATAGGATTTTTCAGAAAATTGAAAAAACCGTAAAATATCAAGAGTAAAGTGCCCTTATTTTAAACAATGTATCGTTCTAAATGCTTAATCCCTATGTAAAACAGTTATTTTAGCAGGAATATGTTATTGAAAAAAATTAGAAAAATTTATTTTAGCCGTAAATCGAAAATAATGGGGACACCGGAGCTGTTCGAAGCGCCGAGCGCGCCGCGTACGCCCGAATATTTTCAAAGTCCCAACGTACCGATCAAGAGTAAAGTACCATTTTCCTACATTAGATTTCGTTCTAAATGCTTAATCCCTATGTAAAAACGTTAGTTAAGCAAGAATATCGTATTTTTAAAAAAATCTAATGATAGGATTTCCCAGAAAATTGAAAAAACCGAAAAATGTCAAGAGTAAAGTGCCATTTTCTGACATTAGATTTCGTTCTAAATGCTTAATCCCTATGTAGAAACGTTAGTTAAGCAAGAATATCGTATTTTTAAAAAAATCTAATGATAGGATTTTTCAGAAAATTGAAAAAACCGTAAAATATCAAGAGTAAAGTGCCCTTATTTTAAACAATGTATCGTTCTAAATGCTTAATCCCTATGTAAAACAGTTATTTTAGCAGGAATATGTTATTGAAAAAAATTAGAAAAATTTATTTTAGCCGTAAATCGAAAATAATGGGGACACCGGAGCTGTTCGAAGCGCCGAGCGCGCCGCGTACGCCCGAATATTTTCAAAGTCCCAACGTACCGATCAAGAGTAAAGTACCATTTTCCTACATTAGATTTCGTTCTAAATGCTTAATCCCGATGTAAAAACGTTAGTTAAGCAAGAATATCGTATTTTTAAAAAAATCTAATGATAGGATTTCCCAGAAAATTGAAAAAACCGAAAAATGTCAAGAGTAAAGTGCCATTTTCTGACATTAGATTTCGTTCTAAATGCTTAATCCCTATGTAGAAACGTTAGTTAAGCAAGAATATCGTATTTTTAAAAAAATCTAATGATAGGATTTTTCAGAAAATTGAAAAAACCGTAAAATATCAAGAGTAAAGTGCCCTTATTTTAAACAATGTATCGTTCTAAATGCTTAATCCCTATGTAAAAAAGTTATTTTAGCAGGAATATGTTATTGAAAAAAATTAGAAAAATTTATTTTAGCCGTAAATCGAAAATAATGGGGACACCGGAGCTGTTCGAAGCGCCGAGCGCGTCGCGTACGCCCGAATATTTTCAAAGTCCCAACGTACCGATCAAGAGTAAAGTACCATTTTCCTACATTGGATTTCGTTCTAAATACTTAATCCCTATGTAAAAACGTTAGTTAAGCAAGAATATCGTATTTTTAAAAAAATCTAATGATAGGATTTTCCAGAAAATTGAAAAAACCGGAAAATGTCAAGAGTAAAGTGCCATTTTCTGACATTAGATTTCGTTCTAAATGCTTAATCCCTATGTAGAAACGTTAGTTAAGCAAGAATATCGTATTCTAAAAAAAATCTAATGATAGGATTTTTCAGAAAATTGAAAAAACCGTAAAATGTCAAGAGTAAAGTGCCCTTATTTTAAACAATGTATCGTTCTAAATGCTTAATCCCTATGTAAAAAAGTTATTTAAGCAAGAATATGTTATTGAATAAAATGAGAAAAATTTATTTTAGCCGTAAATCGAAAATAATGGATCGAGCGAATCGGTCGATTGCGCCGAGACGCGCTATGATGCAACAGACGAGCGATTGGAACGCCCGAATATTTTCAAAGTCCCAACGTACCGATCAAGAGTAAAGTACCATTTTCCTACATTAGATTTCGTTCTAAATGCTTAATACCTATGTAAAAACGTTAGTTAAGCAAGAATATCGTATTTTTAAAAAAATCTAATGATAGGATTTCCCAGAAAATTGAAAAAACCGAAAAATGTCAAGAGTAAAGTGCCATTTTCTGACATTAGATTTCGTTCTAAATGCTTAATCCCTATGTAGAAACGTTAGTTAAGCAAGAATATCGTATTTTTAAAAAAATCTAATGATAGGATTTTTCAGAAAATTGAAAAAACCGTAAAATGTCAAGAGTAAAGTGCCCTTATTTTAAACAATGTATCGTTCTAAATGCTTAATCCCTATGTAAAAAAGTTATTTTAGCAGGAATATGTTATTGAAAAAAATTAGAAAAATTTATTTTAGCCGTAAATCGAAAATAATGGGGACACCGGAGCTGTTCGAAGCGCCGAGCGCGCCGCGTACGCCCGAATATTTTCAAAGTCCCAACGTACCGATCAAGAGTAAAGTACCATTTTCCTACATTAGATTTCGTTCTAAATACTTAATCCCTATGTAAAAACGTTAGTTAAGCAAGAATATCGTATTTTTAAAAAAATCTAATGATAGGATTTTCCAGAAAATTGAAAAAACCGAAAAATGTCAAGAGTAAAGTGCCATTTTCTGACATTAGATTTCGTTCTAAATGCTTAATCCCTATGTAGAAACGTTAGTTATGCAAGATTATCGTATTTTTAAAAAAATCTAATGATAGGATTTTTCAGAAAATTGAAAAAACCGTAAAATGTCAAGAGTAAAGTGCCCTTATTTTAAACATTATATCGTTCTAAATGCTTAATCCCTATGTAAAAAAGTTATCTAAGCAAGAATATGTTATTGAATAAAATGAGAAAAATTTATTTTAGCCGTAAATCGAAAAAAAGACTGTTCGTTTCTCTGTCTCTCTCGCGCGATCGAAGTATTGATGTTTCCCGGCAATGTAATGGGATATTAATTAAACTTTATACACGAAATTACTCGTTTTGATCCCCGCTACACAGCCGTATACTTTTTATAATTTTGTGGAATCGGGAACCTTGAAATATTTAACATAACGCGGATCGTCTGTCTCTGTCTCTTTCTAGATCGGAATAATCGATGTTTCCCGGCAAACTATTGGGAGTTTAATTAAACTTTATACATGAAATTACTCGTTTTGATCCCCGCTACACAGCCGTATACTTTTTATAATTTTGTGGAATCGGTAACCTGGAGATATTTAACATAACGCGGATCGTCTATCTCTGTCTCTTTCTAGATCGGAATAATCGATGTTTCCCGGCAAAGTAATGGGAGATTAATTAAACTTTATACACGAAATTACTCGTTTTGATCCCCGCTACACAGCCGTATACTTTTTATAATTTTGTGGAATCGGAAACCTTGAAATATTTAACATAACGCGGATCGACTGTCTCTGTCTCTTTCTAGATCGGAATAATCGATGTTTCCCGGCAGACTATTGGGAGTTTAATTAAACTTTATACATGAAATTACTCGTTTTGATCCCCGCTACACAGCCGTATACTTTTTATAATTTTGTGGAATCGTCAACCTGGAGATATTTAACATAACGCGGATCGTCTATCTCTGTCTCTTTCTAGATCGGAATAATCGATGTTTCCCGGCAAACTAATGGGAGTTTAATTAAACTTTATACACGAAATTACTCGTTTTGATCCCCGCTACACAGCCGTATACTTTTTATAATTTTGTGGAATCGGGAACCTTGAAATATTTAACATAACGCGGATCGTCTGTCTCTGTCTCTTTCTAGATCGGAATAATCGATGTTTCCCGGCAAACTAATGGGATATTAATTAAACTTTATACACGAAATTACTCGTTTTGATCCCTGCTACACAGCCGTATACTTTTTATAATTTTGTGGAATCGGGAACCTTGAAATATTTAACATAACGCGGATCGTCTATCTCTGTCTCTTTCTAGATCGGAAGAATCGATGTTTCCCGGCAAACTAATGGGAGTTTAATTAAACTTTATGCATCAAATCATTCAGTTTGACTCCTGCAACACAACCAAACACTCTCTGTAATTTTCTGAACTGAAAAACCACTGAAATTGCGCTCGAAATGCGGAGCGACGGGTCGACGCGTCTGCACTGTGCGACAGCTAGTCAAAACGTCCGAACAGCGTATTGTTTTCGATCTCTTGGTATAATATTCGTATTCCTTGCTGTGTATAGCTTCCGATCGATTATTGCAATGGTCAAAGTTCCAGCGGCGTAATGCTTTCCATAAGATTACATTAATATAACCAGCGGCATATTGCTTTCTGTCTTGTAATGAAAATTTTATAACCAAGTACCAACGGCGTATTGCTTTCGTTCGGATAATGGAGATTTTACAACCAAGTACCAGCGGTTTCTG